>NC_088409.1:26619287-26919287 GCF_034236695.1 Oncorhynchus nerka
TTCTATACCACTATCACTCCTTCACTACACCTCTTTCTATACCACTATCACTCCTTCACTACACCTCTTTCTATACCACTATCGCTCCTTCACTACACCTCTTTCTATACCACTATCACTCCTTCACTACACCTCTTTCTATACCACTATCACTCCTTCACTACACCTCTTTCTATACCACTATATCACCTCTTTCTATACCACTATCATTCCTTCACTACACCTCTTTCTATACCACTTTCTTTACTACACCTCTTTCTATACCACTATCGCTCTCTCACTACACCTCTTTCTATACCACTATCACTCCTTCACCACACCTCTTTCTATACCACTATCACTCCTTCACTACACCTCTTTCTATACCACTATCATTCCTTCACTACACCTCTTTCTATACCACTACCGCTCCTTCACCACACCTCTTTCTATACCACTACCACTCCTTCATTACACCTCTTTCTATACCACTATCATTCCTTCACTACACCTCTTTCTATACCACTATCCCTCCTTCACTACACCTCTTTCTATACCACTATCACTCCCTCACTACACCTCTTTCTATACCACTATCACTCCCTCACTACACCTTTTCTATACCACTCTCACAACCCTATCCTCCTTTTCAACCCCTGCGCTCCCTTTCTGAATGCCTCTCCATGTCATTCCCACTACTTTATATCTCTCTCTACATCCCTCTCCCTCTCTCTCCCTCTAACCCCTTATATATCTCTCTACATAAATCTCTCTCTCCCTCTAACCCCTATCTCTCTCTACATCCCTCTCTCTCCCTCTAACCCTCTCCATCTCTCTCTACATCCCTCTAACCCTCTCCATCTCTCTCTACATCCCTCTAACCCTCTCCATCTCTCTCTACATCCCTCTCTCTCCCTCTAACTCCCTCTATCTCTCGCTACATCCACCTCTCTCTCTCCCTCTAACCCTCTCCATCTCTCTCTACATCCCTCTAACCCTCCATCTCCATCTATCTCTACATCTCCTCTAATCCCTCTCTCTCCCTCTAACTCCTCTATCTCTCCCTACATCCACCTGTCTCCCTCTAACCCCTTCTATCTCTCTACATCCCTCTCTCTCTCCCTCTAACCCCTTCTATCTCTCTCTACATCCCTCTCTCTCCCTCTAACCCTCTCCATCTCTCTCTCCATCCCTCTCTCTCCCTCTTAACTCCCTCTATCTCTCTCTACATCCCTCTCTCTCCCTCTAACCCTCTCCATCTTTCTCTACACCCCTCTCTCTCCCTCTAACTCCCTCTATCTCTCTCTACATCCCTCTCTCTACATCCCTCTCTCTCCCTCTAACCCCTTCTATCTCTCTCTACATCCCTCTCTCTCCCTCTAACCCCCTCTATCTCTGACTACACCCCTCTCTCTCCCTCTAACCCCCTCTATCTCTCTCTACACCCTCTCTCTCCCTCTATTCCCCTCTCTCTCCCTCTAACCCCTCTATCTCTCTCTACACCCCTCTCTCTCTCTCTAACCCCTCTATCTCTCTCTACACCCTCTCTCTCCCTCTAACCCTCTCTATCTCTCTCTACACCCCTCTCTCTCCCTCTAACCCCCTCTCTCCTCTAACCCCCACTCTCTCCCTCTAACCCCCTCTCTATCTCTCTCTAACCCTCTCTCTCTCCTCTAACCCCTCTCTCTCCTCTAACCCCTCTCTCTCTCTCTAACCCCCTCTCTCTCCCTCTAACCCCTCTATCTCTCTCTACACCTCTCTCTCCCTCTAACCCCCTCTCTCTCTCTAACCCCCTCTCTCTCTCTAACCCCCTCTATCTCCCTCTAACCCCTCTATCTCTCCTCTAACCCCTCTCTCTCCCTCTACACCCCTCTATCTCCCTCTAACCCCCTCTCTCTCCCTCTAACCCCCTCTCTCTCTCTCTAACCCCCTCTCTCTCCCTCTAACCCCTCTCTCTCCCTCTAACCCCTCTCTCTCCCTCTAACCCCCTCTCTCTCTCTCTAACCCCCTCTCTCTCTCTCTACACCCCTCTCTCTCCCTCTAACCCCTTCTATCTCTCTCTACACCCCTTCTATCTCTCTATCCCCCCACTGCTCTCCCCTTCCTGTAACAGTAATCTACAGTGTCCAGATAGCCTCAGCATAGAATGGAAACACTCAGCTAAAATCATTAAAGCTTGTCTCTATTCTTCAAATATTGTCTTTTATAATCTCCATTCATACAGTCATGTCTCTGATTCGCTCTGATGTTTATTTTGCTCTCGAGTATTTAGCTATTCTGTGTGTGTATGTGTGTATGTGTGTGTGCTCATTCTGCTCACTTAAACTCAAATCGATCTCCCTCCACTCACTCACTCACTCACTCACTCACTCACTCACTCACTCACTCACTCACTCACTCACTCACTCACTCACTCACTCACTCACTCACTCACTCACTCCCTCCATGCCTTTCTCTCTCTCTCTCTCTCTCTCTCTCTCTTGTCCTCCCCCTCTTCTTCCCTCCTCTCCAGGGGTGTTGTTCAGCATTGAGGTCACATCTACCTACTTTGCTGTGAGGAATTACTGGAGAGGGTATTTCGCTGCCACCTTCAGTGCCTTCATATTCAGGGTGTTGTCTGTGTGGAACAAAGATGCAGGTGCGCCATGGAGGCAGCATCGCATCACACATATATTTCCTCCAGAACAACATAATCCCACCACACCTTTTCTCTCATGATGATGTCATATGTTTATTCATGCCAGGTATTTTAGAATAGGATCAGTTTCACTCTCTCGCTGTCCCTGTCACAGTCACCATTACAGCTCTTTTCCGGACCAACTTCCGGATGGATTTTCCCTTTGACCTGCAGGAGCTCCCAGCCTTCGCTATCATTGGGTGAGAGCGCTTAGTCAACATTCTACACACCCCTTTTAGAACCTACAGTCTTCAACTGAACTTCACCCACTTTGTGATGGTGTGGGGATCAATGGGATTGTGTGTGTGTCTTCCTGACTCCCCATTGTAGAATCTCCTGTGGGTTCCTGACTCTCTGTCCCCTGTCTGTCTGTTGTAGAATCTCCTGTGGGTTCCTGACTCCCTGTCCCCTGTCTGTCTGTTGTAGAATCTCCTGTGGGTTCCTGACTCCCTGTCCCCTGTCTGTCTGTTGTAGAATCTCCTGTGGATTCCAGACTCTCTGTCCCCTGTCTGTCTGTTGTAGAATCTCCTGTGGGTTCCAGACTCTCTGTCCCCTGTCTGTCTGTTGTATGATCTCCTGTGGATTCACTGTCCCCTGTCTGTCTGTTGTAGAATCTCCTGTGGATTCCTGACTCTCTGTCCCCTGTCTGTCTATTGTAGGATCTCCTGTGGATTCCCTGTCCCCTGTCTGTCTGTTGTAGAATCTCCTGTGGGTTCCTGACTCTCTTTCCCCTGTCTGTCTGTTGTAGGATCTCCTGTGGATTCCCTGTCCCCTGTCTGTCTGTTGTAGAATCTCCTGTGGGTTCCTGACTCTCTGTCCCCTGTCTGTCTGTTGTAGAATCTCCTGTGGGTTCCAGACTCTCTGTCCCCTGTCTGTCTGTTGTAGGATCTCCTGTGGATTCCCTGTCCCCTGTCTGTCTGTTGTAGAATCTCCTGTGGATTCCTGTCCCCTGTCTGTCTGTTGTAGAATCTCCTGTGGATTCCTGACTCCCTGTCCCCTGTCTGTCTGTTGTAGGATCTCCTGTGGGTTCCTGACTCTCTGTCCCCTGTCTGTCTGTTGTAGGATCTCCTGTGGATTCCCTGTCCCCTGTCTGTCTGTTGTAGAATCTCCTGTGGGTTCCTGACTCTCTGTCCCCTGTCTGTCTGTTGTAGAATCTCCTGTGGGTTCCTGACTCTCTGTCCCCTGTCTGTCTGTTGTAGAATCTCCTGTGGGTTCCTGACTCTCTGTCCCCTGTCTGTCTGTTGTAGATCTCCTGTGGATTCCTGACTCTCTGTCCCCTGTCTGTCTGTTGTAGGATCTCCTGTGGGTTCCTGACTCTCTGTCCCCTGTCTGTCTGTTGTAGGATCTCTCCTGTCCCCTGGGTTCCTGACTCCTGTGGGTTCCTGACTCTCTGTCCCCTGTCTGTCTGTTGTAGGATCTCCTGTGGGTTCCTGACCCTGTCCTGTCTGTCTGTTGTAGAATCTCCTGTGGGTTCCTGATCTCCTGTTGGGATTCCTGTGGGTTCTGACTCTCTGTCCCCTGTCTGTCTGTTGTAGAATCTCCTGTGGGTTCCTGACTCTGTCCCCTGTCTGTCTGTTTGTAGGATCTCCTGTGGGTTCCAGACTCTCTGTCCCCTGTCTGTCTGTTGTAGAATCTCCTGTGGGGACTCTCTGTCCCCTGTCTGTCTGTTGTAGATCTCCTGTGGGTTCCTGACTCCCTGTCCCCTGTCTGTCTGTTGTAGGATCTCCTGTGGGTTCCTGACTCCCTGTCCCCTGTCTGTCTGTTGTAGGATCTCCTGTGGGTTCCTGACTCCCTGTCCCCTGTCTGTCTGTTGTAGAATCTCCTGACTCTCTGTCCCCTGTCTGTCTTTTGTAGAATCTCCTGTGGGTTCCAGACTCTGTCCCCTGTCTGTCTGTTGTAGAATCTCCTGTGGGTTCCTGACTCCCTGTCCCCTGTCTGTCTGTTGTAGGATCTCCTGTGGGTTCCTGACTCCTGTCTGTCTGTCCCCTGTCTGTCTGTTGTAGAATCTCCTGTGGGTTCCAGACTCTCTGTCCCCTGTCTGTCTGTTGTAGAATCTCCTGTGGGTTCCTGACTCCCCCCTGTCCCCTGTCTGTCTGTTGTAGAATCTCCTGTGGGTTCCTGACTCCCTGTCCCCTGTCTGTCTGTTGTAGGATCTCCTCTGTTGGGTTCCTGACTCCTGTCCCCTGTCTGTCTGTTGTAGAATCTCCTGTGGGTTCCTGACTCCCTGTCCCTGTCTGTCTGTTGTAGAATCTCCTGTGGGTTCCTGACTCCCTGTCCCCTGTCTGTCTGTTGTAGGATCTCTTGTGGGTTCCTGACCTGTCTGTCAGATCCCCTGTCCCTGACTCCCTGTCCCCTGTCTGTCTGTTGTAGAATCTCCTGTGGGTTCCTGACTCTCTGTCCCCTGTCTGTCTGTTGTAGGATCTCCTGTGGGTTCCAGACTCCCTGTCCCCTGTCTGTCTGTTGTAGGATCTCTGTGGGTTCCTGGTGTCTGTCAGATCTCCTCTGTCCCCTGTCTGTCTTTTGTAGAATCTCCTGTGGGTTCCAGACTCTCTGTCCCCTGTCTGTCTGTTGTAGAATCTCCTGTGGGTTCCAGACTCTGTGGGTTCCTGTCCCCTGTCTGTCTGTTGTAGAATCTCCTGTGGGTTCCTGACTCTCTGTCCCCTGTCTGTCTGTTGTAGGATCTCCTGTGGATTCCCTGTCCCCTGTCTGTCTGTTGTAGAATCTCCTGTGGGTTCCTGACTCTCTGTCCCCTGTCTGTCTGTTGTAGAATCTCCTGTGGGTTCCTGACTCCCTGTCCCCTGTCTGTCTGTTGTAGAATCTCCTGTGGGTTCCTGACTCCCTGTCCCCTGTCTGTCTGTTGTAGGATCTCCTGTGGGTTCCTGACTCTCTGTCCCCTGTCTGTCTGTTGTAGAATCTCCTGTGGGTTCCAGACTCTCTGTCCCCTGTCTGTCTTTTGTAGAATCTCCTGTGGGTTCCTGACTCCCTGTCCCCTGTCTGTCTGTTGTAGGATCTCCTGTGGGTTCCTGACTCCCTGTCCCCTGTCTGTCTGTTGTAGAATCTCCTGTGGGTTCCAGACTCTCTGTCCCCTGTCTGTCTGTTGTAGAATCTCCTGTGGGTTCCTGACACTCTGTCCCCTGTCTGTCTGTTGTAGGATCTCCTGTGGGTTCCAGACTCCCTGTCCCCTGTCTGTCTGTTGTAGGATCTCCTGTGGGTTCCTGACTCCCGGTCCCCTGTCTGTCTATTGTAGGATCTCCTGTGGGTTCCAGACTCTCTGTCCCCTGTCTGTCTTTTGTAGAATCTCCTGTGGGTTCCAGACTCTCTGTCCCCTGTCTGTCTGTTGTAGAATCTCCTGTGGGTTCCTGACTCCCTGTCCCCTGTCTGTCTGTTGTAGGATCTCCTGTGGGTTCCTGACTCTCTGTCCCCTGTCTGTCTGTTGTAGAATCTCCTGTGGGTTCCTGACTCCCTGTCCCCTGTCTGTCTGTTGTAGAATCTCCTGTGGGTTCCTGACTCCCTGTCCCCTGTCTGTCTGTTGTAGGATCTCCTGTGGGTTCCTGACTCCCGGTCCCCTGTCTGTCTGTTGTAGAATCTCCTGTGGGTTCCAGACTCTCTGTTCCCTGTCTGTCTTTTGTAGAATCTCCTGTGGGTTCCAGACTCTCTGTCCCCTGTCTGTCTGTTGTAGAATCTCCTGTGGGTTCCTGACTCCCTGTCCCCTGTCTGTCTGTTGTAGGATCTCCTGTGGGTTCCTGACTCTCTGTCCCCTGTCTGTCTGTTGTAGAATCTCCTGTGGGTTCCTGACTCCCTGTCCCCTGTCTGTCTGTTGTAGGATCTCTTGTGGATTCCCTGTCCCCTGTCTGTCTGTTGTAGAATCTCCTGTGGGTTCCTGACTCCCTGTCCCCTGTCTGTCTGTTGTAGGATCTCCTGTGGGTTCCTGACTCTCTGTCCCCTGTCTGTCTGTTGTAGAATCTCCTGTGGGTTCCTGACTCCCTGTCCCCTGTCTGTCTGTTGTAGGATCTCTTGTGGATTCCCTGTCCCCTGTCTGTCTGTTGTAGAATCTCCTGTGGGTTCCTGACTCCCTGTCCCCTGTCTGTCTATTGTAGGATCTCCTGTGGGTTCCAGACTCCCTGTCCCCTGTCTGTCTATTGTAGGATCTCCTGTGGGTTCCAGACTCTCTGTCCCCTGTCTGTCTTTTGTAGAATCTCCTGTGGGTTCCAGACTCTCTGTCCCCTGTCTGTCTGTTGTAGAATCTCCTGTGGGTTCCTGACTCCCTGTCCCCTGTCTGTCTGTTGTAGGATCTCCTGTGGGTTCCTGACTCTCTGTCCCCTGTCTGTCTGTTGTAGAATCTCCTGTGGGTTCCTGACTCCCTGTCCCCTGTCTGTCTGTTGTAGAATCTCCTGTGGGTTCCTGACTCCCTGTCCCCTGTCTGTCTGTTGTAGGATCTCCTGTGGGTTCCTGACTCCCGGTCCCCTGTCTGTCTGTTGTAGAATCTCCTGTGGGTTCCAGACTCTCTGTCCCCTGTCTGTCTTTTGTAGAATCTCCTGTGGGTTCCTGACTCCCTGTCCCCTGTCTGTCTGTTGTAGGATCTCCTGTGGGTTCCTGACTCCCGGTCCCCTGTCTGTCTGTTGTAGAATCTCCTGTGGGTTCCAGACTCTCTGTCCCCTGTCTGTCTGTTGTAGAATCTCCTGTGGGTTCCTGACACTCTGTCCCCTGTCTGTCTGTTGTAGGATCTCCTGTGGGTTCCAGACTCCCTGTCCCCTGTCTGTCTGTTGTAGGATCTCCTGTGGGTTCCTGACTCCCGGTCCCCTGTCTGTCTATTGTAGGATCTCCTGTGGGTTCCAGACTCTCTGTCCCCTGTCTGTCTTTTGTAGAATCTCCTGTGGGTTCCAGACTCTCTGTCCCCTGTCTGTCTGTTGTAGAATCTCCTGTGGGTTCCTGACTCCCTGTCCCCTGTCTGTCTGTTGTAGGATCTCCTGTGGGTTCCTGACTCTCTGTCCCCTGTCTGTCTGTTGTAGAATCTCCTGTGGGTTCCTGACTCCCTGTCCCCTGTCTGTCTGTTGTAGAATCTCCTGTGGGTTCCTGACTCCCTGTCCCCTGTCTGTCTGTTGTAGGATCTCCTGTGGGTTCCTGACTCCCGGTCCCCTGTCTGTCTGTTGTAGAATCTCCTGTGGGTTCCAGACTCTCTGTCCCCTGTCTGTCTTTTGTAGAATCTCCTGTGGGTTCCTGACTCCCTGTCCCCTGTCTGTCTGTTGTAGGATCTCCTGTGGGTTCCTGACTCCCGGTCCCCTGTCTGTCTGTTGTAGGATCTCTTGTGGGTTCCTGACTCCCTGTCCCCTGTCTGTCTGTTGTAGGATCTCTTGTGGATTCCCTGTCCCCTGTCTGTCTGTTGTAGAATCTCCTGTGGGTTCCTGACTCCCTGTCCCCTGTCTGTCTGTTGTAGAATCTCCTGTGGGTTCATGACTCCCTGTCCCCTGTCTGTCTGTTATAGGATCTCTTGTGGGTTCCAGACTCTCTGTCCCCTGTCTGTCTGTTGTAGAATCTCCTGTGGGTTCCTGACTCTCTGTCCCCTGTCTGTCTGTTGTAGAATCTCCTGTGGGTTCCTGGGGGCCTTCTTTGTCTACCTGAACAGACAGGTGGTTCTAGTGATGAGGAGACAGACGGCTCTCACACGCTTTCTGACCAAGCAGTGAGACATCACGCACTCACGCACTCACATGCATACGCACACAGTACACACATACAGTACACACACACAGTACATACACACAGTACACACACACAGTACACACACACACAGTACACACACAGTACACACACACAGTACACACACACACACACACACAGTACATACACACAGTACATACACACAGTACACACACACTGTTACACTCACTCAAATGTCTTCAAAATTGTAATGCTTAGCAGACACTATTACCCAGATCCCTGACACTTTCCACATTCCATTCCAGATGAGTTTCATTTGGGTAGCCTCTTCTTCCAAAGTAATCTGTTACACGACATTGACCCAGACAAGCAGGGCTTAACAGCCAGCCATTCACCCAGTTAGACACATTCACTTAGCCATTGACTCACCAGTCAAGGTACATTGAGCTCACACATTAGGAGGGGCAGAGCTGTAGAGGTGTCCTGCCATGAACTCAACAGCCTGACAGCCAGACAATGAACTGGGATGAGATTCCTGACAATTGACATTATTACCCTAAAATGCTTCACATTTAAGTAATGGCATTGTGGTTTGTTATAACGGCTGAGTATCCCAGTTGTTTAATGATATTGTGTGTGTGTGTGTTGTGTGTGTCCGTCTTTGTATTTTGTATTTGTGCGCATGCGTGTGCGATTGTGTGTGTTCAGTCGGTTAATCTACCCAGGTGCAGTGACGTTTGTCATCGCCACCCTGACCTTTCCTCCTGGATTCGGCCAGTTCATGGCTGGAGAGGTCAGAGAGCATTATTGAGCTTATTAGAGTTTATGTTCATGTTCACTTATAGAATAACCTTTTATAAATCTATGTATTGCCTACAGGCAACAAGCAACCCTATTAACTATGTTTTTAGTGTGGTTTTTAAGCTGATACGGATAAATAAATCTCAACACCACTGTAACACCACCATGCAGAGATGAAAAACCCAGAACCACTGTCCTCTCTAGGTTTCTTCCTATTTTCCTGCCTTTCTAGGGAGTTTTTCCTAGCCACCGTGCTTCTACATCTGCATTGTGTGCTCTTTGGGTTTTAGGCTGAGTTTCTGTATAAGCAATTTGTGACATCTGCTTTATAAATACATTTGATTGATTGATCTCTCTCCCCTCTCTCTTTGTCTCTCTCTGTCTCTCTTTCTCTCTCTCTCTGTCTCTCTCTCACTCTCTCTCTCTCTCTCTCTGTCTCTCTCTCACTCTCTCTCTCTCTCTCTCTCTCTCTCTGTGTGTCTCTCTCTCTCTCTCTCTCTCTCTCTCTCTCTTTCTCTCATCTCTCTCTCTCTCTCGCTCTCCCCCCTCTCTCTCTCTCTCTCTCTCTGTTCAGCTGATGCCTAGAGAATGTATTAACTCTCTGTTTGATAACTTCACCTGGACCAAACTGTCTGCCACCGCCCTTCCCCCTGGACTGGGGCGCTCCTCAGCCTGGCTGCACCCCGACGTCAGCGTCTTCCTCATCCTCCTCCTCTTCTTCGTGATGAAGGTACGTCCTCCCTCCATCATGGAATAAAACACATTTCCTTTCTTCTCATATTATGCTGTGGTCAGGCTATCAAATCAAAATGAAAAGAGTTGCAACCACATTCTCTGAAAGTTTAACTTTTCATTGTTTCTCTATTAGATTCTACAAAGGATTTGTATTAGGTCTCTGTCATTCACATACCTTCTCAATGTTCTAGTTCTGGATGTCTGCTGTTTCCACGACGATGCCCATCCCGTCTGGAGCCTTCATGCCAGTGTTCATACTGGGTAAGAGGCTGAGATCAGACCTGGGAATCTAAACATGATGTATCAGATATCAGGCTTAAAACATGCTGTAAACCTGTCCTAAAGCACAACTGAGTATTCTCTCTCCTGTCTCTCCCCTTTCTCTCTCCCCTCTCCCCTTTCTCTCTCACCTCTCCCCTTTCTCTCTCCCTTCTCCCCTTTCTCTCTCCCTTCTCCCCTTTCTCTCTCCTGTCTCTCCCCTTTCTCTTTCCCCTCTCCCCTTTCTCTCTCCCTTCTCCCCTTTCTCTCTCCTGTCTCTCCCCTTTCTCTCTCCTGTCTCTCCCCTTTCTCTCTCCCCTCTCCCCTTTCTCTCTCCCCTTTCTCTCTCCCCTCTTCCCCTTTCTCTCTGCCTTCTCCCCTTTCTCTCTCCCTTCTCCTTTCTCTCTCCCTCTCCCCTTTCTCTCTCCCCTTTCTCTCTCCCCTCTCCCCTTTCCCCTTTCTCTCTCCCCTCTTCCCCTTTCTCTCTGCCTTCTCCTTTCTCTCTCCTTCTCCTTTCTCTCTCCCCTCTCCCTTTCTCTCTCCCCTCTCCCCTTTCTCTCTCCTGTCTCTCCCTTTCTCTCTCCCCTCTCCCTTCCTCTCTCCTGTCTCTCCCATTTCTCTCTCCTGTCTCTCCCCTTTCTCTCTCCCCTCTCCTTTCTCTTCCCTCTCTCCCCCTTTCTCTCTCTCCCCTTTCCTCTCCTCTCCCTTTCTCTCCCTTCCCCTCTCTCTCCTTCTTCCTTTCCCCTTTCTCTCTCCCTCTCTCCCTTTCTCTCTCCCTTCTCCCCTTTCTCTCTCCCTTCTCCCCTTTCTCTCTCCTGTCTCTCCCCTTTTCTCCCTCTCCCCTCTCTCCTCTCCTTTCTCTCTCCCCTCTCCTTTTTCTCTCTCTCCTTTCTCTCTCCCTCCTCCTTTCTCTCTCCCTCTCCCTTTCTTTCTCTCCTGTCTCTCCCCTTTCTCTCTCCCCTCTCTCCCCTTTCTCTCTCCTTCTCCCCTTTCTCTCTCCCCTCTCCCTTTCTCTCTCCCCTCTCTCCTTTCTCCTCCCCCCTTTCTCTCTCTCCTGTCTCCCCCTTTCTCTCTCCTGTCTCTCCTTTTCTCTCTCCCTCTCCCTTTCTCTCTCCCTTCTCCCTTTCTCTCCCCTCTCCCTTTCTCTCTCCCTCTCCCCTTTCTCTCTCCTCCCTCTCCCCTTTCTCTCTCCTGTCTCTCCTTTCTCTCTCCCCTCTCCCCCTTCTCTCTCCTTTCTCTCCTTTCTCTCTCCCCTCTCCCTTTCTCTCTCCTTCTCCTTTCTTCTCTCCCCTCTCCTTTCTCTCTCCTGTCTCTCCCCTTTCTCTCCTCCCCTCTCCCTTTCTCTCTCCCTCTCCTCTCTCTCCCTTTCTCCTCCTTTCTCTCTCCTTCTCCTTTCTCTCTCCCTTCTCCCCTTTCTCTCTCCCTTTCTCTCTCCCTCTCTCCCTTTCTCTCTCTTCCTTCTCTCCCCTTTCTTTCTCTCTCCCTTCTCCCCCTTTCTCTCTCCTGTCTCTCCCCTTTCTCTCTCCCTCTCCCTTTCTCTCTCCCCTGTCTCTCCCTTTCTCTCTCCTGTCTCTCCTTTCTCTCTCCCTCTCCTTTTCTCTCCCCTCCCTTTCTCTCTCCCCTCTCCCCCTTTCTCTCTCCTTTCTCTCCCCTTCTCCCCTTTCTCTCTCCTGTCTCTCCCCTTTCTCTCTCCCCTCTCCCTTTCTCTCACCTCTCCCCTTTCTCTCTCCCTTCTCCTTCTCTCTCTCCTTCTCCCCTTTCTCTCTTCTGTCTCTCCCTTTCTCTTTCCCTCTCCCCTTTCTCTCTCCCTTCTCCCCTTTCTCTCTCCTGTCTCTCCCCTTTCTCTCTCCTGTCTCTCCCTTTCTCTCTCCCCTCTCTCCCTCTCTCCTTTCTCTCTCCCCTCTTCCCCTTTCTCTCTGCCTTCTCCCTTTCTCTCTCCTTCTCCCCTTTCTCTCTCCCTCTCCCCTTTCTCTCCCCTTTCTCTCTCCCCTCTCCTTTCCCCTTTCTCTCTCCCTCTTCCCCTTTCTCTCTGCCTTCTCCCCTTTCTCTCTCCCTTCTCCCCTTTCTCTCTCCCCTCTCCCCTTTCTCTCTCCCCTCTCCCCTTTCTCTCTCCTGTCTCTCCCCTTTCTCTCTCCCCTCTCCCCTTCCTCTCTCCTGTCTCTCCCCTTTCTCTCTCCTGTCTCTCCCCTTTCTCTCTCCCTTCTCCCCTTTCTCTCTCCCTCTCCCCTTTCTCTCTCCCTCTCCCCTTTCTCTCTCCCCTTCTCCCCTTTCTCTCTCCTTCTCCTTTCTCTCTCCTTCTCCCCCTCTCTCCCTTTCTCTCTCCCCTCTCCCCTTTCTCTCTCCCTTCTCCCCTTTCTCTCTCCCTTCTCCCCTTTCTCTCTCCCTTCTCCCCTTTCTCTCTCCTGTCTCTCCTTTCTCTCCCCTCTCCCTTTCTCTCTCCCTCTCCTTTCTCTCTCCCTTCTCCCCTTTCTCTCTCCCGTCTCTCCCCTTTCTCTCTCCCCTCTCCCCTTTCTCTCTCCTTTCTCTCTCCCTTTCTCTCTCCCCCTTCTCTCCCTTTCCCCTTTCTCTCCCCTTTCCCCTTTCTCTCTCCCCTCCCCTTTCTCTCTCCTTCTCTCCTTTCTCTCTCCCTTCTCCCTTTCTCTCTCCTCCTGTCTCTCCCCTTTCTCTCTCCCCTCTCCCCTTTCTCTCTCCCCTCTCCCCTTTCTCTCTCCCTTTCTCTCTCCCTCTCTCCTTTCTCCTTTCTCTCTCCCCTCTCCCTTTCCCCTTTCTCTCTCCCCTCTTCCCTTTCTCTCTCCTTCTCCCCTTTCTCTCTCCTTCTCCCCTTTCTCTCTCCTGTCTCTCCCTTTCTCTCTCCCCTCCCCTTTCTCTCTCCTTCTCCCCTTTCTCTCTCCTTCTCCCTTTCTCTCTCCCTTCTCCTTTCTCTCTCTCTCTCCTGTCTCTCCCCTTTCTCTTTCCCTTCCCCTTTCTCTCTCCCTTCTCCTTTCTCTCTCCCTTCTCCTTTCTCTCTCCCTTTCTCTCTCCCCTTTCTCTCTCCCCTCTCCCCTTTCTCTCTCCCCTTTCTCTCTCCCCTGTCTCTCCCCTTTCTCTCTTCCCTTTCTCTCTCCCCTTTCCCCTTTCTCTCTCCCCTTTCCCCTTTCTCTCTCTCCTCTTCCCCTTTCTCTCTGCCTTCTCCTTTCCCTCTCTCCTCTCTCCCTCTCTCCTTTTCTCCTCTCCTTTCTCTCCCTTTCTCTCTCCCTTCTCCCCTTTCTCTCTCCCCTCTCCCTTTCTCTCTCTCCCTTTCTTTCTCTCCCTCCCCTTTCTCCTTTCTCTCTCCCTCTCTCTCTTCCCCTTTCTCTCTGCCTTCTCCCTTTCTCTCTCCCTTCTCCCTTTCTCTCTCCCTTCTCCCCCTTTCTCTCTCCTGTCTCTCCCCTTTCTCTCTCCCTCTCTCCCTTTCTCTCTCCCTTCTCCCCTTTCTCTCTCCCTTCTCCCCTTTCTCTCTCCCTTCTCCCTTTCTCTCTCCCTTTCTCTCCCCTGTCTCTCCCCCTTCTCTCTCTCCTCTTTCCTTTCTCTCTCCCCTTTCTCCCCTCTCTCCCCTCTTCTCTCTCCTGTCTCCTTTCTCTCTCTCTGTCTCTCCTTTCTCCCCTCTCCCCTCTCCCCTTTCTCTCTCCCCTTCTCCCCTTTCTCTCTCCCTCTCCCTTTCTCTCTCCCTCTCCCTTTCTCTCTCCCCTCTCCCCTTTCTCTCTCCTCCCTCTCTCTCCCCCTTTCTCTTCTCCCTTTCTCTCCCTTTTCTCTCCCTTCTCCCCTTTCTCTCTCCCCTTTCTCTCCTTTCTCTCTCCTCCTTCTCCCCTTTCTCTCTCCCTCTCCCCTTTCTCTTTCCCCTCTCTCCCTGTCTCTCCCCCTTTCTCTCTCCCCTCTCCCTTTCTCTCTTCCTCTCCCCTTTCTCTCTCCCCTCTCCCCTTTCTCTCTCCCTTCTCCCCTTTCTCTCTCTCCCTTCTCCCCTTTCTCTTTCCCTTTCTCCCCCTTTCTCTCTCCTTCTCTCTCCCTCTTCTCTCTCTCCCTTTCTCTCTCCCTTCTCCCTTTCCTTCTCCCTCTCCCCTTTCTCTCTCCTGTCTCTCCTTTCTCTCCTCTCCTTCTCCTCTTTTCTCTCTCCCTTTCTCTCCCCTTTCTCTCTCCTTTCTCTCCCTCTCCCCTCTCCCCTCTCCCCTTTCTCTCTCCCTCTCCCCTTTCTCTCTCCCTTTCTCCCTCTCTCCCTCTCTTTCCCTTTCTCCCTTTCCTGTCCTCTCCCCTTTCTCTCTCCCCTCTCCTTTCTCTCTCCCCTCTCCCCTTTCTCTCTCCCTTCTCCCCTTTCTCTCTCCTGTCTCCCTTTCTCTCTCCTCCCCTTCTCCCTTTCTCTCTCCTGTCTCCCCTTTCTTTCTCCCTCTCCCCTTTCCCTCTCTTTCTCTCTCTCCTTTCTCTCCCCTTTCTCTCTCCCTTCTCCTTTCTCTCCCTTCTCCCCTTTCTCTCTCCTCTTGTCTCTCCCTCTCCTTTTCTCTCCCTTCTCCCCTCTCCTGTCTCCCTTTCTCTCTCCCTTCTCCTTTCTCTCTCCTGTCTCTCCTTTTTCTCTCCTTCTCCCTTTCTCTCTCCTCTTGTCTCTCCCCTTCTCTCTCTCCCCTCTCCTTTCTCTCTCCTTCTCCCCTTTCTCTCCCCTCTCCCTTTCTCTCTCCTGTCTCTCCCTCTTCCTTCTCCCCTTCTCTCTCTCCCTCTTCTCTCCTTTCTCTCTCCCCTCTCCCCTTTCCTCTCCTCTCCTTTCTCCCTTTCTCTCTCCCCTCTCCCCTTTCTCTGCCTTCTCCCTTTCTCTCTGCCTTCTCCCCTTTCTCTCTCCTTTCTCTCCCTCTTTCCCTTTCCCTCTCCCTGTCTCTCCTTTCTCTCCTCTCTCCTGTCTCTCCTTTCTCCCTTTCTCTCTCCTTCCTCCCTCTCCTGTCTCTCCCCTTCCCCTTTCTCTCTCCTCTCCCCTTTCTCTCTCCCCTCTCCCTTTCTCTCTCCCCTCTCTCTCCTTTCTCTCTCCCTCTCCCTTTCTCTCTCCTTCTCCTTTCTCTCTCCCTTCTCCCCTTCTCTCCTTTCTCTCCCTTCTTTCTCTTTCCCTCTCCCCTTTCTCTCTCCCTTCTCCCCTTTCTCTCTCCCTTCTCCTTTTCTCTCTCCCTTTCTCTCTCCCTCCTTCTCTCTCCCCTCTCCCTTTCTTTCTCTCTCCTTTCTCTCCCCTTCTCTCTCTCCCTTCTCTCCCTTTCTCTCTCCCCTCTTCCCCTTTCTCTCTGCCTTCTCCCCTTTCTCTCTCCCTTCTCCCCTTTCTCTCTCCTGTCTCTCCCCTTTCTCTCTCCCTTCTCCCCTTTCTCTCTCCCCTCTCCCCTTTCTCTCTCCCCTTTCTCTCTCCCCTCTCCCCTTTCCCCTTTCTCTCTCCCCTCTTCCCCTTTCTCTCTGCCTTCTCCCCTTTCTCTCTCCCTTCTCCCCTTTCTCTCTCCCCTCTCCCCTTTCTCTCTCCTGTCTCTCCCCTTTCTCCTTTCTCCCCTCTCCCCTTCCTCTCTCCTGTCTCTCCCCTTTCTCTCTCCCCTCTCCCCTTTCTCTCTCCCCTCTCCCCTTTCTCTCTCCCCTCTCCCCTTTCTCTCTCCCTCTCCCCTTTCTCTCCCTTCTCCCCTTTCTCTCTCCCCCTCTCCCTTTCTTCTCTCTCCTGTCTCTCCCCTTTCTCTCTCCTGTCTCTCCCTTTCTCTCTCCCTCTCCCTTCTCTCCCTCTCCCCTTTCTCTCTCCCTCTCCCCTTTCTCTCTCCCTTCTCCCCTTTCTCTCTCCTTTCTCTCTCCCTCTCCCCTTTCTCTCTCCCTTCTCCCCTTTCTCTCTCCCTTCTCCCCTTTCTCTCTCCTGTCTCTCCCCTTTCTCTCTCCTTTCTCTCTCCCTTCTCCCCTTTCTCTCCCCTTTCTCTCTCCCCTCTCCCCTTTCTCTCTCCCCTCTCCCCTTTCTCTCTCCCTTCTCCCCTTTCTCTCTCCCTTCTCCCCTTTCTCTCTCCTGTCTCTCCCTTTCCCTTTCTCTCCCTTCTCCCTTTCTCTCTCCTGTCTCTCCCTTTCTCTCTCTCCTGTCTCTCCCTTTCTCTCTCCCCTCTCCCCTTTCTTCTTCTCCCCTTTCTCTCTCCCCTTCCCTTTCTCTCTGCCTTCTCCCTTTCTCTCTGCCTTCTCCCCTTTCTCTCTCTCCCCTTCTCCCCTTTCTCTCTCCTGTCTCTCCTTTCTCTCTCCCCTCTCCCCTTTCTCCCCTCTCTCCTTTCTCTCCCCTTTCTCTCTCCCCTCTCCCCTTTCTCTCTCCTCTCTCCCCTTTCTCTCTCTCCCTCTCCCTTTCCCTCTCCCCTTCTCTCTCTCCTCCTCTCCCTTTCTCTCTCCTGTCTCTCTCCCCTTTCTCTCCCCTCTCCCCTTTCTCTCCCCTTCTCCCCTTTCTCTCTCCCTTCTCCCTCCCCTTTCTCTCCCTTCTCCCCTTTCTCTCTCCTTCTCCCTTTTCTCTCTCCCTTCTCCCCTTTCTCTCTCCTGTCTCTCCCCTTTCTCTTTCCCTCTCCCTTTATCTCTCCTGTCTCTCCCTTTCTCTCTCCTGTCTCTCCTTTCTCTCTCCTTCTCCCTTCTTTCTCTCTCTCCCTTCTCCCCTTTCTCTCTCCTGTCTCTCCCCTTTCTCTCTCCCCTCTCCCTTTCTCTCTCCCCTCTCCCCTTTCCCTTTCCTTTCTCTTCCCCTTCTCCTTTCTCTCTGCCTTCTCCTTTCTCTCCTTCTCCCCTTCTCTGTTTCTCTCTGCCTTCTCCTTTCTCTCTGCCTTCTCTCCCTTTCTCTCTCCCTTCTCCTTTCTCTCTCCCTCTCCCCTTTCTCTCTCCCCTCTCCCCTTTCTCTCTCCCCTCTCCCCTTTCTCTCTCCTGTCTCTCCCCTTTCTCTCTCCTGTCTCTCCCCTTTCTCTCTCCTGTCTCTCCCCTTTCTCTCTCCCCTCTCCCTTTCTCTCTCCCCTCTCCCCTTCCTCTCTCCTGTCTCTCCCCTTTCTCTCTCCTGTCTCTCTCCTTCTCTCCCTTTCTCTCCCCTTTCTCTCTCCTGTCTCTCCCCTTTCTCTCTCCCCTCTCCTTTCTCTCTCCCCTCTCCCCTTTTCTCTCCTTTCTCTCTCCCCTTTCTCTCTCCTCTCCCTTTCTCTCCCTTTCCCCTTTCTCTCCCCTCTTCCCTTTCTCTCTGCCTTCTCCTTTCTCTCTCCCCTCTCCCCCTTCTCTCTCCCCTCTCCCCCTTCTCTCTCCCCTCTCCCCTTCTCTCCTGTCTCTCCCCTTTCTCTCTCCCTTCTCTCCCCTTTCTCTCTCCCTTCTCCCCTTTCTCTCTCCTGTCTCTCCCCTTTCTCTCTCCTGTCTCTCCCCTTTCTCTCTCCCCTCTCCCCTCTTCCCCTTTCTCTCTCCTGTCTCCCCTTTCTCTCTCCTTCTCCCCTTTCTCTCTCCCCTCTCCCCTTTCTCTCTCCCCTCTCCCCTCTCCCCTTTCTCTCTCCTGTCTCTCCCCTTTCTCTCTCCCCTCTTCCCCTTTCTCTCTCCCTTCTCCCCTTTCTCTCTCCTCTCTCTCCCCTCTCCCCCAGGGGCAGCATTTGGGCGTCTGGTAGGGGAGATCATGGCCACTCTCTTCCCAAACGGTATCCTGTTTGATGGGATAGTTTATCGCATCCTCCCCGGGGGCTATGCTGTCATTGGTGAGTCTCCTCTGAAGTCTCATCTTGCCTTGCTGCTGTTGCAGGGCAGCCCAGCCCCAGAAGGGACTCATCTTATCAGCTGTATGCAAGAATTTGCTATGTGTTGTCTTCGGAATTCAGCATTCTATGTGTTGGTCTTGCCAACCCCCATTGTCACACCTCTGAGAGGTTACATCATGTAGGTCTGACATCTGATTGGAGGTTAACTTTACAGTAATACTATTGGTCAACAACTCAGATGTTTATTAAAGCTTCATTGGTCTTTTTCTTATTTGTTCCTGGCCTGCTGTGGTGAGATACTGTCTTTCTCTCTCTCTCCACCCTGTGAACTTTTGGGGCAGGGCCTTTCAGGCTATGGTTTCTCTCTCTCTCCACCCTGTGAACTTTTGGGGCAGGGCCTTTCAGGCTATGGTTTCTCTCTCTCTCTCCACCCTGTGAACTTTTGGGGCAGGGCCTTTCAGGTTATGGTTTCTCTCTCTCTCCACCCTGTGAACTTTTGGGGCAAGGCCTTTCGGGCTATGGTTTCTCTCTCTCTCCACCCTGTGAACTTTTGGGGCAGGGCCTTTCGGGCTATGGTTTCTCTCTCTCTCTCCACCCTGTGAACTTTTGGGGCAGGGCCTTTCGGGCTATGGTTTCTCTCTCTCTCTCCACCCTGTGAACTTTTGGGGCAGGGCCTTTCAGGCTATGGTTTCTCTCTCTCTCCACCCTGTGAACTTTTGGGGCAAGGCCTTTCAGGTTATGGTTTCTCTCTCTCTCCACCCTGTGAACTTTTGGGGCAGGGCCTTTCAGGCTATGGTTTCTCTCTCTCTCTCCACCCTGTGAACTTTTGGGGCAGAGCTTTTCAGGCTATGGTTTCTCTCTCTCTCCACCCTGTGAACTTTTGGGGCAGGGCTTTTCAGGCTATGGTTTCTCTCTCTCTCCACCCTGTGAACTTTTGGGGCAGGGCCTTTCAGGCTATGGTTTTTCTCTCTCTCCACCCTGTGAACTTTTGGGGCAGGGCCTTTCAGGCTATGGTTTCTCTCTCTCTCTCTGACCATGCTTGGAATAATGCCTTGAAATGCTTGTTAATGCTTTGTAACTGAAGCTGTATACCTTGTATGTGAATCCATTCATTTTTACAAAGTAATTAAATACACATATATTTAGAATCCATTCTCAGACCTTTCTTTATTGCCTATTACTGTAACTCAACCATAGTCTCTTGCATATTGTTAATTCTCTTTATGAAGTAGGGTGTAAATTACTTAGTGTTATTGCGAGTCGCATGTGATGTATTTATAATATACAGATCTAAATGACTGCTCACTAGCCTGTCATACACAATGTCATTTAACACCATCTCTCCTTCCCTTTCTGCCTTGTTGTGACTCCCCATCTCTCCTTCCCTCCCTCTATACTCTCTCTTCCTCTCTCCTCCCCTTCCCTCT
Organism: Oncorhynchus nerka; assembly: GCF_034236695.1. Classification (NCBI taxonomy): domain Eukaryota; kingdom Metazoa; phylum Chordata; class Actinopteri; order Salmoniformes; family Salmonidae; genus Oncorhynchus; species Oncorhynchus nerka. The sequence continues at coordinate 26,638,508 of NC_088409.1, forward strand.
CTCCCTTCCTCTCCCCTTCCCATACCTCCCTCCCTTCCTCTCTCCTCCCCTTCCCTCTCTCCCTTCCTCTCCCCTTCCCATACCTCCCTCCCTTCTCTCCCCTTCCCATACCTCCCTCCTTCCTCTTTCCTTCCCCTACCTCCTCCTTCCTCTCCCCTCCCCTTCCCTCTCTCCCTTCCTCTCCTTCCCATACCTCCCTCCCTTCCTCTCTCCTCCCCTTCCCTCTCTCCCTTCCTCTCTCCTTCCCATCCTCCCTCCCTTCCTCTCTCCTCTCCCTTCCCTCTCCTCCCTTCCTCTCCCCTTCCCATACCTCCCTCTCCTTCCTCTCTCCTCCCTTCCCTCTCTCCCTTCCTCTCCCCTTCCCATACCTCCCTCCCTTCCTCTCCCCTTCCCATACCTCCCTCCCTTCCTCTTTCCTTCCCCTACCTCCCTCCCTTCCTCTCCCCTTCCCATACCTCCCTCCCTTCCTCTTTCCTTCCCCTACCTCCCTCCCTTCCTTACATTTAACATTTACATTTAAGTCATTTAGCAGACGCTCTTATCCAGAGCGACTTACAAATTGGTGCGTTCACCTTAAGACATCCAGTGGAACAGCCACTTTACAATAGTGCATCTAAATCTAGTAAGGGGGTGAGAAGGATTACTTTATCCTATCCTAGGTATTCCTGAAAGAGGTGGGGTTTCAGGTGTCTCCGGAAGGTGGTGATTGACTCCGCTGTCCTGGCGTCGTGAGGGAGTTTGTTCCACCATTGGGGGGCCAGAGCAGCGAACAGTTTTGACTGGGCTCCCTTTCTCTCTCCCGCCCTCCTTATCCCAGGTGCCGCGGCCCTGACCGGGGCAGTAACCCACACGGTGTCCACGGCTGTGATCTGTTTTGAGCTGACAGGCCAGATCTCCCACATCCTGCCCATGATGGTGGCGGTGATCCTGGCCAACATGGTGGCTCAGGGCCTGCAGCCCTCCCTCTACGACTCCATCATCCAGGTCAAGAAACTGCCATACCTCCCCGAGCTCAGCCTCGGACACATCAGGTACTGGAACGGTCGCCATTATGGCTCTAATAAGTGTTTATGCAGAGAACTGTATGCCATTGTGGCTCAAACAGTTCTAGTGTACATGCAACCTTGTGTGCTATTATGAGTCAAGCAGGCACAGTTCACATATATCCTCTCTCCTCCATCAGTAAGTACAACATCTTTGTGGAGGACATGATGGTGCGGAAAGTGAACTTCCTGTCCTCCCAGTCGACCTATCGGGAGCTGGGCTATCTGCTAGACTCCACCTCCCTCAAAACCATCCCTCTGGTCGACTCCAAAGGTGAGACATGTTATAGAAAGTTTGATGCCCTGCACCGTAGATGACACAAATCCATCCACTGAAATCCCTCTCTTGTCTCTCTCTCTCTTTCTCTCTCTCAATTCAATTCAATTCAATTCAAGGGGCTTTATTGGCATGGGAAACATGTGTTAACATTGCCAAAGCAAGTGAGGTAGATAATATACAGAAGTGAAATAGTGTTATTGCGAGTCGCATGTGATGTATTTATAATATACAGATCTAAATGACTGCTCACTAGCCTGTCATACACAATGTCATTTAACACCATCCCTCCTTCCCACTTCCGGGTTGGAGCGAGCGGTCGCATCTGCACTCGGTCCGCAGGTAGTATTACATTTCATTACATTTCATTATAGTACAACGGTTTGATTTGTCTAATCTTATCAATTTCTTCTTAGCTAGCTACACAGCCGTCTTTGTTTCATAGATAATTGCGTAATTATCGTATTTCGTCGTCCTAACGCAGTCTACACTGCCCTGCCTCCAGCTAGCTAACGTCCACCGTTAGCTAGTCCACCGTCTACCGATTAGCAGCACAACTATTACACTCAACCGAACGACTTGATTAGTGTAGTGTTAGCTAGCTACATAGTTGTCTTTGCTGTCTTCGTACCCAAGATAATTTGTAGTTTAGAGTGTGTAGTTTTATGTCGTCCTTAACATAGGAGACTCTGCTAGCTAGCCAACAGCTAGCCAACGTCTACCGAACAGAACTTCTGCACTCAACAATCCGGTCGCATTTCCTTCGCTCCACAGGTAGTATCACATTTTTCATTTCATTTCATTACAGTACAACGGCTTGATTTGTTTGATCGTAGCTAGCTACATAGCTAGCTACACAGCCGTCTTTTATCAAAGATAATTGTGTAGTCTAGAGCGACTTCCTAGGTTAGTTAGCCAGCTATTGTCGTTCTTTAACGCAACGTAACGTAATCAACACTGCTAGCTAGCCAGCTATCCTGAATAGCAGCACAGTAGAAACATTACACTCAACGGAACGACTTGATTAGTGTAGTGTCAACAACGCAGCCAATGCCAACTAGCCTACTTAGTCAACAACGCAGCCTCTGCCAGCTAGCCTACTTCAGCAGTACTGTATCATTTTAATCATTTTAGTCAATAAGATTCTTGCTACGTAAGCTTAACTCTCTGAACACTCGTGACGTGTAGTCCACTTGTCATTCCAATCTCCTTTGCATTAGCGTAGCCTCTTGTGTAGCCTGTCAACTATGTGTCTGTCTATCCCTGTTCTCTCCTCTCTGCACAGACCATACAAACGCTCCACTAACTCAGCGTGGCGGGGCCACCTAATCTGGTGGTCCCAGCGCGCACGACCCACGTGGAGTTCCAGGTCTCCGGTAGCCTCTGGAACTGCCGATCTGCGGCCAACAAGGCAGAGTTCATCTCCGCCTATGTCTCCCTCCAGTCCCTCGACTTCTTGGCACTGACGGAAACATGGATCACCACAGACAACACTGCTACTCCTACTGCTCTCTCTTCGTCTGCCCACGTGTTCTCGCACACCCCGAGAGCTTCTGGTCAGCGGGTGGTGGCACCGGGATCCTCATCTCTCCCAAGTGGTCATTCTCTCTTTCTCCCCTTACCCATCTGTCTATCGCCTCCTTTGAATTCCATGCTGTCACAGTTACCAGCCCTTTCAAGCTTAACATCCTTATCATTTATCGCCCTCCAGGTTCCTGGAGAGTTCATCAATGAGCTTGATGCCTTGATAAGCTCCTTTCCTGAGGACGGCTCACCTCTCACAGTTCTGACTTTAACCTCCCCACGCCTACCTTTGACTCATTCCTCTCTGCCTCCTTCTTTCCACTCCTCTCCTCTTTTGACCTCACCCTCTCACCTTCCCCCCTACTCACAAGGCAGGAAATACGCTCGACCTCATCTTTACTAGATGCTGTTCTTCCACTAACCTCGTTGCAACTCCCCTCCAAGTCTCCGACCACTACCTTGTATCCTTTTTCCCTCTCGCTCTCATCCAACACTTCCCACACTGCCCTACTCGGATGGTATGTCCGTCCCAACCTTTCTCTCTCTCCCCCGCTTACTCTCTCCTCTTCCATCCTATCATCTCTTCCCTCTGCTCAAACCTTCTCCAACCTATCTCCTGATTCTGCCTCCTCAACCCTCCTCTCCTCCCTTTCTGCATCCTTTGACTCTCTATGTCCCCTATCCTCCAGGATGGTCCTCCCCTCCCGCTCCGTGGCTCGACGACTCATTGCGAGCTCACAGAACAGGGCTCCGGGCACATGGGAAATGGAGGAAAACCCGCCTCCCTGCGGACCTGACATCCTTTCACTCCCTCCTCTCTACATTTTCCTCTTCTCTCTCTGCTGCTAAAGCCACTTTCTACCACTCTAAATTCCAAGCATCTGCCTCTAACCCTAGGAAGCTCTTTGCAACCTTCTCCTCCCTCCTGAATCCTCCTCCCCCTCCCCCTCCTCCCTCTCTGCAGATGACTTCGTCAACCATTTTGAAAAGAACGACATCCGATCCTCGTTTGCTAAGTCAAACGACACCGCTGGTTCTGCTCACACTGCCCTACCCTGTGCTCTGACCTCTTTCTCCCCTCTCTCTCCAGATGAAATCTCGCGTCTTGTGACGGCCGGCCGCCCTACAACCTGCCCGCTTGACCCTATCCCCTCCTCTCTTCTCCAGACCATTTCCGGAGACCTCCTCCCTTACCTCACCTCGCTCATCAACTCATCCCTGACCGCTGGCTACGTCCCTTCCGTCTTCAAGAGAGCGAGAGTTGCACCCTTCTGAAAAAACCTACACTCGATCCCTCCGATGTCAACAACTACAGACCAGTATCCCTTCTTTCTTTTCTCTCCAAAACTCTTGAACGTGCCGTCCTTGGCCAGCTCTCCCGCTATCTCTCTCAGAATGACCTTCTTGATCCAAATCAGTCAGGTTTCAAGACTAGTCATTCAACTGAGACTGCTCTTCTCTGTATCACGGAGGCGCTCCGCACTGCTAAAGCTAACTCTCTCTCCTCTGCTCTCATCCTTCTAGACCTATCGGCTGCCTTCGATACTGTGAACCATCAGATCCTCCTCTCCACCCTCTCCGAGTTGGGCATCTCCGGCGCGGCCCACGCTTGGATTGCGTCCTACCTGACAGGTCGCTCCTACCAGGTGGCGTGGCGAGAATCCGTCTCCACACCACGTGCTCTCACCACTGGTGTCCCCAGGGCTCTGTTCTAGGCCCTCTCCTATTCTCGCTATACACCAAGTCACTTGGCTCTGTCATAACCTCACATGGTCTCTCCTATCATTGCTATGCAGACGACACACAATTAATCTTCTCCTTTCCCCCTTCTGATGACCAGGTTTGAATCGCATCTCTGCATGTCTGGCAGACATATCCGTGTGGATGACGGATCACCACCTCAAGCTGAACCTCGGCAAGACGGAACTGCTCTTCCTCCCGGGGAAGGACTGCCCGTTCCATGATCTCGCCATCACGGTTGACAACTCCATTGTGTCCTCCTCCCAGAGCGCTAAGAACCTTGGCGTGATCCTGGACAACACCCTGTCGTTCTCAACTAACATCAAGGCGGTGGCCCGTTCCTGTAGGTTCATGCTCTACAACATCCAACGACCCTGCCTCACACAGGAAGCGGCAGGTCCTAATCCAGGCACTTGTCATCTCCCGTCTGGATTACTGCAACTCGCTGTTGGCTGGGCTCCCTGCCTGTGCCATTAAACCCCTACAACTCATCCAGAACGCCGCAGCCCGTCTGGTGTTCAACCTTCCCAAGTTCTCTCACGGCTCCTCCGCTCCCTCCACTGGCTTCCAGTTGAAGCTCGCATCCGCTACAAGACCATGGTGCTTGCCTAACGGAGCTGTGGGGGAACGGCACCTCAGTACCTCCAGGCTCTGATCAGGCCCTACACCCAAACAAGGGCACTGCGTTCATCCACCTCTGGCCTGCTCGCCTCCCTACCACTGAGGAAGTACAGTTCCCGCTCAGCCCAGTCAAAACTGTTCGCTGCTCTGGCCCCCCAATGGTGGAACAAACTCCCTCACGACGCCAGGACAGCGGAGTCAATCACCACCTTCCGGAGACACCTGAAACCCCACCTCTTTAAGGAATACCTAGGATAGGATAAAGTAATCCCTCTCACCCCCTCCCCTGAAAAGATTTAGATGCACTACTGTTCCACTGGAGGTCATAAGGTGAATGCACCAATTTGTAAGTCGCTCTGGATAAGAGCGTCTGCTAAATGACTTAAATGTAAATGTAAATGTAAATAAACAATAAAAATTAACAGTAAACATTACACATACAGAAGTTTCAAAACAATAAAGACATTACAAATGTCATATTATATATATATATATATATATATATATATATATATATATACAGGGTTGTAACAATGAACAAATAGTTAAAGTAGTTAAAGTCTCTCTCTCTCTCTACTCTCTCTCTCTCTCTCTCTCTTCTCTCTCTCTCTCTCTCTACTCTCTCTCTCTCTCTCTACTCTCTCTCTCTACTCTCTCTCTCTCTCTCTCTCTCTCTCTCTCTCTCTCTCTCTCTACTCTCTCTCTCTCTACTCTTTACTCTCTCTCTCTACTCACTACTCTCTCTCTCTCTCTCTCTCTCTCTCTCTCTCTCTCTCTACTCTCTCTCTCTCTCTTTACTCTCTCTCTCTCTCTCTCTCTCTACTCTCTCTCTCTCACTACTCTCTCTCTCTCACTCTCTCTCTCTCTCTCTACTCTCTCTCTCTCTCTCTCTCTCTCTCTCTCTCTCTCTCTCTCTCTCTCTCTCTCTCTACTCTCTCTCTCTCTCTCTCTCTCTCTCTCTCTCTCTCTCTCTCTCTCTCTCTCTCTCTACTCTCTCTCTCTCTCTCTTTACTCTCTCTACTCACTACTCTCTCTCTCTCTACTCTCTCTCTCTACTCTCTCTCTCTCTACTCTTTACTCTCTCTCTCTACTCACTACTCTCTCTCTCTCTACTCTCTCTCTCTCTCTACTCTCTCTCTCTACTCTCTTTCTCTCCCTGTTCCCCCTGTCTTTCCTCAGAGTCTATGATCCTATTAGGGTCTATCGAGAGGACAGAGCTGCAAGCCATCTCTGATTGGTGGCTTTCGGCCGAGAGGCGTGTCTTTGAGAGGGGTCAGGGGTCACCGGGCCAGGGCTGGGAGTCCTTCACTTTCGTAGACGAGGAGGGAGGAGAGGTGACAGGATGGAAGGATGGATGGATGGATGGATAGATGGAATGATTGAACGATAGCATCATATTTTTTACACTGATTAAATATCAGTATACTTATAATGCCTTTATAAACACATTTATAATGCATTATAATTATCCACAACATCATATAATACTTGGTTATGAACTTGGTCCTTTTGTCTGTTCTCCAGACCTCTCCAGTACAAGATGAACAGAATAGGCCACTCCCATCCCCCAAACCACAGGAGTCCTCCACCAATCACACCGGCTCAGGTGACATGACACACACGAAATGTCATAGAATTGGGATGTACCCACTATTGCTATTTTGTTACTAGTGCATCCATGTTTGTATTTGTATTTATTTAGGATCCCCATTAGCTGCTGCCAAGGCAAACAAATATTACATGACATTACATTTCATAACACTTTTCACAACACATTAAGTGTGTTCCCTTAGGCCACTACTCTACAACCAGATACTGTATCTACAATAAGCAATCAATACAGCAGAATCAGTGTTAGACCTGCTGTTCCATCGATTGCTCATGGGGTTTGTTTACAACAATTAACCAGCACTTTCTGTAGAAAAGTGTTGGAGTGAGAAAGTTTACAAGATTTACTCACTTCTAAATGTCTGTCCTGTCTTTCAGAGAAGCGTTCCCTCCAGTCTGTGAGGGGAATATTTCAGCGCCTCTTCTCCTCTTCCTCAACCAGCCAGGCTGAAGCTCAGGTATCATTCCATATCAAGATAGAGGATGGCTGTAACCACTGATACAGGGTCAGATATGTTAGAAGATGTTTTTCATTCCCATAATGGTTGAGGTTTGGATTGGGGCTAGGGCAACCTGATCCTGGATCTGTGCTTAAGGCTAACATCAACCTCAAGCTTTCCTCTGGTAGCTAATTTCCTCTGGTAGCTCAAAGAGGAGCAATATCACATTCTGTCCAGTAGGGGACACACGTTCACGTCAATGGCATGACTTTGCTATAATGTATGATATGATATGTAATGAGCAGGTTTGTCATTCTGTGTGATGGAGAAATAGCACCACAAGGGGGCATCTGATCTGACACTTTGTAAACCTGGAGGGAGAAAATAACTAAAATCTCTAAACCAACACCCCCCTCTGTCTCACACTCCCTCTTTTCTTTCTCTCTCTTTCCTCCTCTCTCTTCCGCTCTCTCTCTTTCTCTCTCTCACTCTCTTTCTCTCTCTCTTTCTCTCTCTCTCACTCTCTTTCTCTCTCTCTTTCTCTCTCTCTTTCTCTCTCTCTCTCTCTCTCTTCCTCTCTCCAGGAATCCACCCCACCTCCACTCACCGACACCATGTCCTCAGAGGAGGTAATGTGTCTCACTGACCCTGATCAACCTTTAACCCCTAACCCCTGATCCCTGACCTCTACTCCCTGACCTGGGCACTCTATGTAGCTTTAAAAGGATTCCACGAATAGAATCAAACATCATAAATGATTATTCTCTCTTTATATTGTCAATCACCCTCTCTGCTCTCTGATTGGCTAATGCAGATCAAAGCCTGGGAAGAAGAAGAGTTGGATAAGCCAATCAGTATGGAGGAGATACGGATTGATCCCTCCCCCTTTCAGCTGGTGGAGAGAACCTCCCTTCACAAGGTATCAACTGTAGCTAGCACCTTGTGCTCTTATGTAGCCACTTTAAGCCATTATAAACACTACATGCTGTAGGATATTGACAAATATGCCTCCCTCTCTCTCTGACAGACCCACACTTTGTTCTCCTTGCTGGGTCTCAGTCATGCCTATGTTACCAGCATTGGAAAACTGGTGGGAGTCGTAGCACTGAAGGAGGTGAGATCACACATCACACAAGCTCTCTCTCTTGCTCCCTTTCTCTCTTTCTCTCTCTCTCTCTGTCTGTATGCCAAGTCTTCCTTTTCTGCAGTGTAGAAGCATCAGACACACAGCTTGTCCATTTGTTCTGCCTCTCTGTCATCATTCTCTGATGAGGATCTCACAGTGTCACAGTAAGTACATTGGCAAGATTAGCAAATTTAGGAATGCCATGCCAACAGCAAACTCTGAACCTACACACATCCATGCATAACTGACCAAATTATGAAAGACAAGCATTGTCATTTTTAATTCCGTAAAGTGAGTGTGGAAGAGGTAAGAACATTGTTGTCTATCAACAATGACAAACCACCTGGGTCTGACAACTTGGATGGAAAATGACTGAGGATGATGGCAGACTATATTGCCACTCCTATTTGCCATCTCTTTAAACCAATCCTACAGGAAAGTGTGTTCCCTCAGGCCTGGAGGGAAGAAAAAGTTATTCCACTACCTAAGAATAGCAAAGCACCCTTTTCTGGTTCAAACAGCCGACCAATCAGCCTGCTACCAACCCTTACTAAACGTTTGAATAACATTTTTGACCAGAGACAATGCTATTTCACAGTAGACAAATGACTTTCAGCACGCTTATAGAGAAGGGCACTCAACATGTATGGCACTCACACAAATTACTGATGATTGGCTGAAAGAAATTGATACTAAAAAGATTGTGGGAGCTGTTTTGTTAGTCTTCAGTGCAGCTTTTGACATTATTGATCATAATCTGCTGCCCAAACAAACGTATGTGTTATGGCTTTACATCCTCTGCTACAGTGGCAAGAAAAAATATGTGAACCCTTTGGAAATACCTGGATTTCTGTAACAGGGTTCTTCCGTCGAAGGAGAGGCGGACTAATGTCTAACACCTGCCTCTGATTGAGAACCATATCAGGCCAAACATAGAAACAGACAAACTAAACACACAACATAGAATGTCCACTCAGATCACACCCTAACCAAACAAAACATAGAAACATACAAAGCAAACTATGGTCAGGGTGTGACAGTACCCCCCCCAAGGTGTGGACTCCGGCCGCAAAACCTGAACCTATTGGGGAGGGACTGGGTGGGCTTCTGTCCGCGGTGGCGACTCTGGTGCTGGACGTGGCCCCCACTTCACCATAGTCTTAGTCCGCCCCATTGTCCGCTTCCGTGGCCTCCTAACCATGGCGACCCTTCTAAATGAACCCACTGGACTGAGGGACAGCTCGGGACAGAGGGGCAGCTCGGGACAGAGGGGCAGCACAGTCTGCTTAAACTAATAACACATAAACAACTATATGTTTTCATGTCTTTATTGAACACACTGTGTAAACATTCACAGTGCAGGGTGGGAAAAGTATGTGAACGCTTGGATGTAATAACTGTCTCACCCTCCTTTGGCAGCAATAACCTCATGACTAGGCCACTCCAGAAGGTGTATTTTCTTCCGTTGAAGCCATTCTGTTGTTGATTTAAAACACATGGTTAGCAGATATTAATGCGAGTGTTGCGAAATGCTTGTGCTTCTAGTTCCGACCATGCAGTAATAAATAACAAGTATCTAACAATTTCACAACAACTTCCTTATACACACAAGTGTAAAGGAATGAATAGAATATGTACATATGAATATATGGATGAGTGATGGCTAACGGCTTAGGCAAGATGCAGTAGATGGTATAGAGTACAGTATATACATATGAGATGAGTAATGTAGGGTATGTAAACATTATATAAAGTGGCATTGTTTAACCTCTTACCTCTACCTGGGACGCTTGCGTCCCAACTAGAGCTCTGGAAATGCAAATGCGCTACGCTAAATGCTAATAGTATTAGTTAAAACTCAAAAGTTCATTAAAATACACATGCAGGGTATCAAATTAAAGCTACACTCGTTGTGAATCCAGGCAACAAGTCAGATTTTTAAATTGCTTTTCGGCGACAGCATGAGAAGCTATTATCTGATAGCATGCACCAATACACTACAACAGAAAAGCACAGCAGGGGACGTAAACAAAATAATTAGCATTTCGGCGTTACACAAACCGCACAATAAAATAGAAAACAGTCATTACCTTTCACCATCTTCTTTGTTGGCACTCCTAGATGTCCCATAAACACTATTGGGTCTTTATTTCGATTAAATCGGGCCATATAAAGCCAAGATATCGTTATATGTAGACTGTGTGATAAACGAAAAAAACAGCGATTTCACAACGTAACGTCATTTTTTAAAATTCAAAAAGTAGACGATAAACTTTCACAAAACACTTGAAATACGTTTGTAATGCTACTTTAGGTATTAGTAAACGTTAATAAGCGATAAAAATCATCCGTAGGCGATGTACATATCATTAGCTGTCGTCTTGGAAAAAATTTCAGGAGAGAGCTCTTCCGGAATGATCTGGGCGGAGACCGGAGGTACGTCGTGCCCCTCTTTCGGTTCAACCAAGAATCAAAGAGGATTAAATTCACAAGATACTCGACAACATGGGGATGCTGTGGGAGTTGAATGCTCGGTCTTATCTAATTCGGCTCACTGTTAACAATTGCGGTAGTGGCGCAAGGATATTTATTTCCATTTTCTGTGGTCAGGTTTTCCTGCGCTTTCCGATGTAACGCACGTTATGTAATAGCCACAGTCGTGATTTAACCAGTTTTAAAAACGTCCGAGGGTTTCCTATACACACATTCTAACCATATGAACGTACTATATTCCTGGCATGAGTAGCAGGGCGCTGAAATGTTGCGCGATTTTTAACAAAATGTTCAAAAAAGTAGAGGGTCGACTGAAGAGGTTAAAGTGACTAGTGATACATTTATTACATCCAATTTTTAATTATTAAGTGGCTAGAGATTTGAGTCAGTATGTTGGCAGCAGCCACTCAATGTTAGTGATGGCTGTTTAACAGTCTGATGGCCTCGATTGTGCATCTGTAAAAGTTTGAAAGTGTTTTTGGTGACAAGCCAAATTTCATCAGCCTTGTGTGTGTGGTTGAAGAGGCTCTGTTGCGCCTTTTCCTGACACCACAATCCGAGGGCCCTCACCCCCTCCCTGTAGGCCGTCTCGTCGTTGTTGGTAATCAAGCCTACCACTGTAGTGTCATCTGCAAACTTGATGATTGAGTTGGAGGCGTGCATGGCCACGCAGTCATGGGTGAACAGGGAGTACAGGAGTGGGCTGAGAATGCACCCTTGTGGGGCCCCAGTGTTGAGGATCAGTGGGGTTGAGATGTTGTTTCCTACCCTCACCACCTGGGGGCGGCCCTTCAGAATGTCCAGGACCCAGGGTCTCGAGCTTAACTTGTTGACGCTACCGATCCCGGTAGCAGGATAATTGTCATCAGCAACCGCTGAATAGCATAGCGCCACAGTCAAATAATATTACAAAAAAATATTCACATTCATGAAATCACAAGTGCAATATAGGAAAACACAGCTTAGCCTTTTGTTAATCCACCTGTCGTCTAAGATTTAGAAATTATGCTTTACAGCGAAAGCGATCCAAGTGTTTATGTAAGTTTATCGATAGCATAGCATAGCATTATGTACACTAAGCATTAAGTAGCTAGGTCACAAAAACCAGAAAACCAGAAAAGTTTACCTTTGATGATCTTCGGATGTTTTCACTCACGAGACTCCCAGTTACACAACAAATGTTCCTTTTGTTCCATAAAGATTATTTTTATACCCAAAATACTGACGTTTGTTTGTCGCGTTATGTTCAGAAATCCACAGGAAAGAGCGGTCACGACAACGCAGAGGTATATTCCAAATAATATCCATGATGTCCACAGAAACATGTCAAACGTTTTTTATAATCAATCTTCATGTTGTTTTTAAAATATATATTCGATAATATATCAACCGAGTGTGTATGTTTTTTAGTAACAGCGGGAGGAACAATGGCGGCTTTACTCAGTTGCGCACAAACTCACTCTGAGAGCCCCCACCTATCCACTTACGCAATGTGATCCTTCACGATAATTTTTCAAAATAAAAGCCTGAAACTATGTCTAAATACTGTTGACACCTTAGGGAAGCCATAGAAAAAGGAATCTGGTTGATATCCCTTTAAATTGAGGATAGACATGCATAGGAACAGAGAGGTTTCAAAATAAGAGGCACTTCCTGATTTGATTTTCCTCAGGCTTTCGCCTGCAATATCAGTTATGTTATACTCACAGACAATATTTTTACAGTTTTGGAAACGTTAGAGGGTTTTCTATCCCAATCGGACAATTATATGCATATTCTAGGCTGAGAAATAGGCAGTTTCAAATGGGTACGTTTTTTTGCCAAAAACTAAAATACTTCCCCCTACACGCAAAATGTTAATGACGAGTTTGGAGGGTACTATGGTATTAAATGCTGAGCTGTAGTCAATGAACAGCATTCTTACATAGGTATTCCCCTTGAATTAGGACAGTGTGCAGTGTGATTGCGATTGTGTCTTCTGTGGACCTATTGGGGCGGTAAGCAAATTGGAGTGGGTCTAGGGTGTCAGATAGAGTGGAGGTGATATGATCCTTGACTAGTCTCTCAAAGAACTTCATGATGACGGAAGTGAGTGCTATGGGGCGATAGTTGTTTCGCTCAGTTACCTTAGCTTTCTTGGGAACAGGAACAATGGTGGCCCTCTTGAAGCATGTGGGAACAGCAGAATGGGATAGGGATTGATTGAATATGTCCATGAACACACCAGCCAGCTGGTCTACGCATGCTCTGAGGACACGGCTAGGGATGCCATCTGGGCCGGCAGCCTTGCGAGGGTTAAATACGTTTAAACGTTTTACTCACGTTGGCTGCGGTGAAGGAGAGCCTGCAGGTTTTGGTAGCAGGTCGTGTCGGTGGCACTGTATTGTCCTGAAAGCGAGCAAAGAAGCTGTTTAGTTTGTCTGGAAGCAAGACATCGGGGTCCGCGATGGGGCTGGTTTTCTTTTTGTAGTCCGTGATTGACTGTAGACCCTGCCACATAACTCTCGTGTCTGAGCCGTTGAATTGCGACTCTACTTTGTCTCTGTACTGACGCTTAGATTGTTTGATTGCCTTGCGGAGGGAATAGCTACACTGTTTGCTTTCGGTCATGTTTCTGGTCGCCTTGCCCTGATTAAAAGCAGTGGTTCATGCTTTCATTTTTGAGCGAATGCTGCCATCAATCTACGGTTTCTGGTTGGGAAAGGTTTTAATAGTCGCCATGGGTACAACATGCAGTTGCTAATAAACTCGCTCACCGAATCAGCGTATACATCAATGTTGTTGTTCGACACTATCCGGAACATATCCCAGTCCACATGATCGAAGCAATCTTGAAGCGTGGAATCAGATTGGTCGGACCAGCGTTGAACAGACCTGAGCATGGGCGTTTCCTGTTTTGGTTTCTGTCTATAGGCTGGGAGTCGTGGTCAGATTTGCCGAAAGGAGGGCGAGGGAGGGCTTTGTTTGCGTCGCGGAAGTTAGAGTAACAATGATCCAGGATTTTGCCAGCCCGGGTTGCACATTCGATATGATGATACAATTTAAGGAGCGTTGTTTTCAGATTAGCCTTGTTAAAATAAATGCAGCCTCGGTATATGTGGTTTCCAGTTTACATAGAGTCCAATGAAGTTCTTTCAGGGCCGTTGAGGTGTCTGCTTGGGGGGGATATACACGACTGTGATTATAATCAAAGAGAATTCTCTTGGTAGATAATGCAGTTGGCATTTGATTGTAAGGAATTCTAGGTCAGGTGAACAAAAGGGCTTGAGTTCCTGTATGTTGTAATGATCACACCACGACTCGTTAATCAAAAAGCATACACCCCCACCCTTCTTCTTACCAAAGAGATGTTTGTTTCTGTCGGCGCAATGTGTGAAGAAACCAGGTGGCTGTACCGACTCTGATAACGTATCCCGAGTGAGCCATGTTTCCGTAAAGCAGAGAATGTTGCAATCTATGATGTCTCTCTGGAAGATCAACCCTTGCTTTGATTTCGTCTACCTTGTTGTCAAGAGACTGGACATTGGCAAGTAGTATATTCGGGAGCAGTGGGCGATGTGCCCGTCTACGGAGCCTGACCAGAAGACCGCTCCGTCTGTCACTTCTATGGAGCCATTGTTTTGGGTCGCCTGCTGGGATCCGATCCATTGTCCTGGATTCTGGATCAAACAGAGGATCCACTTCGGGAAAGTCGTATTCCTGGTCATAATGTTGGTAAGTTGACGTTGCTCTTATATCCAATAGTTCCTACAGCTGTATGTAATAAGACTTAAGATTTCCTGGGGCAACAGTGTAAGAAATAATACATAAAAAAACAAAATACTGCATAGTTTCCTAAGAACGCAAAGCGAGGCGGCCATCTCTGTTGGCGCCGGATGTTTACTTCTGTGTTTTGGGTCGTTGTCCTGTTGCATCACCCAACTTCTGTGAGCTTCAATTGGCGGACAGATAACCTAACATTCTCCTGCGAAATGTCTTGATAAACTTGGAAATTAATGTTTCCATCGATGATAGCAACCTGTCCTTGTCCAGCAAAGCAGCCCCAAACAATGATGTTCCCTCCACCATACTTTACAGTTGGGATGATGTTTTGATGTTGGTTTGCTGTGCTTTTTTCTCTCCACACATAGTCTTGTGTGTTCCTTCCAAACAACTCAACTGTAATTTCATCTGTCCACAGAATATTTTGCCAGTAGCACTGTGGAACATCCAGGTGCACTTTGGCAAACTTCAGACTTGCAACAATGTTGTTTTACAGTAGTGACTTCTTCCATGGTGTCCTCCCATGAACACCATTCTTGTTTAGTGTTTTACGTATTGTAGACTTGTCAACAAAGATGTTAGCATGTTCCAGAGATTTCTGAATGTTTTTAACTGACGCTTTAGGATTCTCATTGAGCATTCTGTGCTGTGCTCTTGCAGTCATCTTTGCAGGACGGCCACTCCTAGGGAGAGTAGCAACAGAGCTGAACTTTCTCAATTTATAGACAGTTTGTCTTACAGTGGACTGATGAACATCAAGGCTTTTAGATATACTTTTGTAACCGTTTCACGCTTTATGCAAGTCAATATTTCTTAATCTTAGGTCTTCTGAGAACTCTTTTGTTCAAGGCATGGTTCACATCAGGTAATGCTTCTTGTGAATAGCAAACTCCAATTTTGTGAGTGTTTTTATAGGCAAGGCAGCTCTAACCAACATCTCCAATCTCGTCACATTGATTGGACTCCAACTTAGCTGACTCCTGACTCCAATGAGCTTTTGGAGGTCATTAGCCTAGGGGTTCACATACTTTTACCAACCTACACTGTGAATGTTTAAATGATGTATTCAATATAGACAAGAAAAATACAATAATTGGTGTGTTATTTAAGCACACTATGTTTGTCTATTGCTTAGATGAAGATCAGATCATATTTAATGACCAATTTATGCAGAAATCCAGGTAATTCCAAAGGGTTCACATACTTTTTCTTCCCACTGTATATCATGGATCGAGAGTTACATTGCCGTGAAAAAGTATTTGCCCCCTTTCTGATTTTCTATATATATATTTTTTATACTGAATGTTATCAGATCTTCAACCAAAACCTAATATTAGATCAAGGGAACCTGTTACAAATAACAAAAAAATTGTTACTTCTTATTATGCCTGGCGAAAACCAAACACTGCATTCCACAGTAAGAACCTCATACCAACGGTCAGCATGGTAGTGGTAGTGTGATGGTTTGGGGATGCTTTGCTGCCTCAGGACCTGAACAACTTGCCTTAATAGAAGGAACCATGAATTCTGCTCTGTATCAGAGAATTCTACAGGAGAATGTCAGGCCATCCGTCTGTGAGCTGAAGTTGAAGTGCAGCTGGGTCATGCAGCAAGACAATGATCCAAAACACACAATCAAGTCTACATGACAATGGCTGAAAAGCAACACATTTGAAGTTTTGAAATGGCCTAGTCAAAGTCCAGACCTAATCCTAATTGAGATGCATGGAAGAGTGGGCCAAAATTCCTCCACAGCGGCGTGAGAGACTGATCAACAACTACAAGAAGGGTTTGGTTATAGTCATCAGCTAAAGGTGGCACAACCAGTTATTGAGTGTAAGGGGGCATTTACTTTTTCACACAGGGCCGTTTGGTGTTGCATAACTTCTATATAAAATAAATTAAATAATTATGTAATTGTTCTGTTATTTGTTCACTCAGGTTCCTTTTGATCTAATATTAGGTTTTGGTTGAAGATCGGATAACATTCAGTATTAAAAATGTACAAAAGTAGAGAAAAGGGGGCAAATCCTTTTTGATGGCACTGTACCTGTCTAAGAGAAAACAGAGGGTGTTCTTTAATGGAAGCCTCTCCACGATAATCCTGGTAGAGTCAGGCATTCCCCAAGGCAGCTGTCTAGGCTCCTTACTTTTTTCCATCTTTACTAATGACCTGCCACTGTCTCTGAGTAAAGCCTGTGTATCTATGTATGCTAATGACTCAACTTTAAACACGTCAACTACCACAGCAAGTGAACTCACTGCAACTCTTAACAAAGAGCAGCAGTCAGTTTTAAAATGGGTGGCAAGTAATAAGCTAGTCCTAAATATTTCAAAAACTAAAAGCATTGTATTTGGTACAAATCATTCACTAAACCCTAAACCTCAACTAAATATTTAAATGAATAATGTGGAAATTGAGAAAGTTGAGGAGACTAAACTGCTTGGAGTAACCCTGGATTGTAAACTGTCATGGTCAAAACATATGGATGCAACGTTAGCTAAGATCTGCTTTCTTGACATCGCTATCAACAAAACAAGTCTTACAGGCCCTAGTTTTGTCACACCTGGACTAATGCCCAGTCATATGGTCAAGTGCCACAAAGAAGAACATATACAAATTACATTTGGCCCAGAACAGAGCAGCAAGGCTGGCCCTTAAATGTACATGGAGAGCTGACATCATTAACATGCATGTCAATCTCTCCTGGTTCAAAGTAGAGGAGAGTTTGACTGCATCACTGCTTGTCTTTGTGAGAGGTATTGACGTGTTGAAAGCACTGAGCTGTCTGTTCAAATGACATGCACACAGCTCAGACACCCATGCATAACCCACAAGCCATGCCACCAGGGGTCTCTTCACAGTCCCCACGTCCAGAACAGACTCTGGGAAACACCACAATACTACATAAGGAACAACGTGGCCTGTGAAGAGACACACATACACATACGCACACACACACACGCTGACACACACAGTTTACACATATGTACATTGTAAAATTATAAATTTTGAATTGTAGATATGTAGTGGTGTAGTAATGTGTTGTATGATGTACTGTCACATTTTTTTGGTGATGTAATTAACCTAATCTTGTTTGGACCCCAGGAAGAGTAGCTGCTGCCTTGGCAGGAACAAATGAGGATCCATAATAAATACACATACAAATACATGGAGCCTGTTCAGTTGGCTGTTGCTTTGCTGTTCTGTTGTACTCGAATAGTGAGTCACACTATTACACCATCAACGGTGTTCGTCTCTGACTTATCACAGCGTCACAGTAAACCTGTATTAACATGCTTTGCTTGTGTTATGACATGCTATGTTAACCACTTCTATTCACTCTCTTTCCCTTCCTCTCTCACCCACCCTCCATCTCAATCTCTATTTCCCTCCCCTCTTTCTTTATTTCTCTCTCTCCCCTTCTCCCTTCTCTCTCCCTCCATTTTCTCTTCTCCCCCTCTATATTTATCTCTCCCCTTTAATCTTTCTCTCTATCTTTCCCTCTCTCTTACCTTTCACAGTTGCAGAAGGCCATCGAGGGCTCCACCCGTAGTGGGGTAAGATTGCGCCCCCCTCTGGCCAGTTTCAGAGATGCCAACCGTAAAGCGAAGAAGCACGCGGCTCCTCCCTCCACACCCTCCTCCCCCACCAGGGAGAGGGAGCTGTGGGGTGAGGGGGGGAAGAGGGAGGGAGGGGGTAGTAGGAAGGAGGGGAGCGATGGGTTTAAATGGGAGGTTAAGGAAGAAAAGGTGGAGGGAGATGGAGGAAAGAGGGAGGGAGAGGTGGTAAAGTTGAAGGATGAGGTGGTTGGGACAGAGGGAGAGAGTGACATGGATGAGGCTAAGGAGGAACCCAGGGGGAATGCAGGAGAAGCAGGTGCCTCCAGTGCAGGTGCAGAGTGTGATACCTCCACCCCCAACAGCCGAGGGACAGACTGTCCCCCTCAGGATCCTTCCTCCCCCACCTCACCACACTCCTCCTCCACTCGTATCTTCATTGTGTCATCCCTTCCTACCGTGCCGGAGACAGATGGAGAGAGGGAGAGTGAAGATTCTGAAGAGCCAATTTAGATGGCGACAGGGAATTCTGTGGATTCTGTTTCTTAAATGAAGACTTTCTACTCCCTGGCCTCACTCCACTTACCGCATTCAGTGAGCGTTTCAAGTAGAGCGTAACAAGGAGCATCCTGGGTATTGGAGTTCTGTGCAGGCTCATTCGAGGCTCTGCAGATGTTCAGCTTACAGAGAGCAGGAAGAACAGGTGCACACAGTGCTTCTGGGACTTGTAGTTCTGGAATTTCTGGTAGCTAATAATACTTTTTGTAAGATGGTAGTCTCTTTCCTGATCTCAGCCATTTTTTAAGGATTTTTTTCTACTCAAGACAAACTTCTTTTTCACTATTTCAGTTTCTCAGGTTTCTCTCCGTGTCTTTAAAACTACAAAAATGGAGGGATGTTCTAAGTTCTTCATCTGTGCATATCATTGTTTGTCTCCTTGTCCCGGTATTGTTGAATGTATGAATGTGTTTGTAGCTACATGGTAGTGTATGTCTGTATCACTGAATTCCATGTATCTTTATGACACTGTATATGACAGCAATTAAGTGTTTGATAATGAAATCACATCATGAATCATGACTCAATGTCTGTCAATGGACTGATTTATATTTGATCAAATCGATTGAACGTTTACTGATTAATGAATATACAGGCTTTAAATTATTACTGTTACCACTGTAAAGCAAATATTGAAATTGTTCATACTGATGCCTATCTACTATTCTTATGGAATACAATAAATATTTAAACATTTTCAGTAACATTTCATTGGACTTGGAGCATGGCAATAATCAGCTCCAGCACAATACCAGAGATGCACTGTTTACTACAGTCTTGTAAAAGTTTGTCTTTAAAAAGGCTGTGGACGTATAAACACTTCCAGCTGAGAAGGTCAACAGTGTTTCAGTCTCAATTTGTTTGACATGAACATTCTCCTGACATCATAATGGCTGACAATGGCAGACAGACAGGGAGGTTTAACTGTAGGCTTCAACCATAGTTGCCAGTCCCCTGCAGGACGCTTTCTGCTGTTTCTGTGGTTGTCATGTTTGGTATGGCTTTGACAAAGAAGTTTCACTATCCATCCTTCCTTTAAGTAATCCCTGATGTCTACCAGCAAGTTTTCTACACTACCATACATGAAGGAAGGCAGGAAGGATGGATGCACTGTCATGTATTCAGGATGAAAGACACCTAGAATGTGTGTTTGGGGTTGACAGGGAGGGAATGGAAACACGATAGAAGAACTGCGTCACAAAGCCCCAGCAGGCTTTGCATCTCCGTGTTCACTGACCATAAAGAAAAGCACGCTTTCGGTGACGTTCATCATCCTCACAATATAAAAAACAATGTCCCTTCTCACTGTTCAAAGACGTCCACACACATACACATCAGGATTCTCTTTGTGTGTTTATTTTCTCTTTCTCCACCGTGTTTCTTTTATTTGGATAGAGGGGAGGAGGGGAGAAGAACGAGAATGGAGTAGAGGAGAAAGGGATGGAAGAGGGTGTTCGCTCGTGCAGGGGAAAGAGAGAGGGGGAGGAAAAGAGAAAGATATAGGTTTACGGCCGAGGAGGAAGGGAGGGGAGACCACGTGGAAGAACCATCCTGTCACAACCTTCCCATTAGCATGCATAGGTATGGGCTTTAATATACTGGTCTTGCCAGTTTACATTGATCATCTCAAATGAAAGCATTCAATCAACCCAATTGTATACAAGTGTATTTACCTCAGGGTTCTGTGCCACACAGTTCCAACTGACTACATCATTTTTTTAAATGTCTGTTTGCCTCAAATTTGGTCAATCTGTCAGATTTTTTAAACAATGTTTTCAGGCAGTGATTCTTCCAACAAGAAAACAGACAACTACATGGACAGACAGACTCAGACAAACAGAGACACAAATATACAGAACAGGTACAAAGAGAGAGCAAGGGCTAGAAAGGCAAAAAGTTACATATTGAAAGATGGCAGTAGAATCATATATAACAAGAAATCAACTGGAAATCAATCAGTCAATCAATTAACAAAGACAATCGATAAACAGGAACATCCAAGGAAATACATTTGGCTTCTTGTTATTAGTTTATTAATTCATTAAGTTCTTAATCGTCAAAAGAATCTATAAAATATCTTCGCTGAAGTAGTATCATTCTCTGGGTCCATGTTTGTGCTTTCAAAGAAGCAGAACAATCTCTCTGGGGTCAAAGGTCTATCACTACAGAAAGTCCAAAGGACAACACACAGAACAATACTGCTTCAAAAAGACTTACCTACAATAAATAATAAACTATGTACAGGCTGTCATGTTATTCCTCCCCCCAAATAATCATTAAATAAATCAATTAATAAGAGTGGTTGGGTAAAGACATCCTATAGGTTGTAGCTCTCAGAGCCAGTCTGAGACAGACAGGTGAAGGCTAATGCATAACACAAACTGAAGAACACCACAAGGTTGCAGCTCACCAGAACCATCTATTAGAAGTAGGGGTGCTGAGTCTATCCTGGTCAGGTGACGTGGTCAGGATAGACTCCTAGCCTTGGTTAGTTCTAACACCAGTATTCATCCTATCTTGCAGACACGTCATACGTGTCATGACAGCTGATGGACACTTATGACTAGTAGCCTAAAGGAAGTTGTGTGGTTGAGGTTGCGTTGTCATTGCCTGGGTGATCATGGCAGCTGTGACATGAATCTTCATGACTGGTTATGACTATATAAATGACATCATTGTGTGTTTCATGATGGACAGCTCCAGGGAAGAGGTGGGTAACCTTAACCCTAGCCCTTGTCCTGGAGGGATGCAGTCAGTGTGTGCAGGGTTTTGTTCAAGCCCAGCTTTAACACAACTGATTACAATTAATTTTGGCCACATTGTAGCCCTCCAGAAGTTTTCACTGTCTGTTTGTCCGATCAGAGAGAGCCCCAACCAACACGAAACTGCTCTACATCAACCACACATATTCTGTCTTATACTGGAGGACGTGTCAATCATTCAGTAGAAAAATAAACATTGTCCCAATATTGCATAAATAATCAATCAATAAATGAATGAATTCAAGTCATTAAACCTTTTATCTATCTTAATTTCTTTTCACACAATCATCAGAGTGAAAGGAGAAGGTTGTTCTCCGTCAAATAATAGTAATATTAATAATAATATTAATAAGAATAATATTAATAAGAATACTACTAATAATAATAACTGCTATTGTTGTTGTTTTTATTAGTGACACATGCACAGATATTCCAGACCAGTATCTCCAAAATTCCACTATTCTATCATGTTTCTGAACTTCACTACCATTCCTCCATTGGGATACACACTTTCCTCTTCAGGAAATACACACGCTAACTCAAACGTCACACTCGACTCAGGCAGAGTTCTGCTCCATCGCTGTAGTCACCATGAGCAGGAAGATACCGGTTCTGTTCGGTTCTAGTGTTTGGTTCTACTGTTCAGTTCTATTCCCTGATTGACTTCAATGTTCTCCTTAAACCCAGTCAAAGTAGGTCCTTTGCATTATTTTAAAGCAATATTCCGATATCCAATATTTTAACGTTCACACTATTTACAATGTTGACATTCCACTATCCTTTTCCTTTTACTTGTGTGGTGATAGAAACAAATCTAAACGCAATACGCTTAATTTGGGAGCTCAGGAAGATTCCCAAAGGAAAGAGCTGGGACTGAGACGTGTAGAAAACTAAAGAAACTGTTGCAGTGGGGACTGTGAGAGATGGTTGATATCCTCTCTCATTAGTATTTACATCTATATGACAGTAGTGGCCACAAGCCGTTTAAGAGACCTGTGTTTGGCTCCTCACTAATTAGTTACAATTTTGAAGATGTGTTTTTTCCCTTCTAAGAATCAGCACCCAATTCAAACAGCTCTAACCTACACCTTTCAGAGAAACATTTTCTCCTCATCTTTTCTCCACAAAGAAAAGCTTGGTATTGTCCCCAAGAGCTGACATCAAAACAACAATCACATCAAGCACATCTCAATCTAAATCCTCTGTCTGTTGGTACCAAAACTCTCCAGAGCACTCCCTCTTCCTCCAGCCATCTCTAGTTTGGAACCTCAGAATCCATCTCGTCTAGTGGTTCTGTTTTGGTTCTTGGTGATGCTAAGAGCTCTTTCTGAACAGTAATCAAGGACATTGACGTGTGACAGAGTCCAAAGGCAGCCTCTGATCTGTTGGATGGCATCAGTGCAAAGGGATTCACTACTACAGCTCTGTCTCTTCACCATTCACTCCATGACACGGACCTGTCAGTCATGATGCACAGTCAAGCAGACTACAAGGAGCTCCATGCCCTGAGTCTTCTCTGGTCCAGCACCAGCCGTGTCCTAGGTTCAGTGGATAGTCTATAAAGTTCACTATAGGACAGGTACTCCATAGTATTCTGAAGAAACATACGGAAAGACAGAGTAGGAAGCACACTATCTTACTGTACAGTACATTCCTTTAACTGTGCAGTGCTGTGTGTGTGGCCGACAGGCCTGCAGCCTTTATGTGCCTTGGACATCTGGAGACACAGCAACATAGTAACATTGTTGTCTTTCTAACTGTGTTAGGAGGGTTCAAGTAGATTTCACTGCAGTCGTTAGGTTGCAGAGAGCCAATTTGGATTTAAATCATTTTTGGGGATAATTGAATAGGTGTAATTTTTAGGGGGTTATGATGAACACAACCTACTAAAGTTGCTCTGTATTCGTGCAGTTAGTTCTATAAGTGTTGTGGATGCTAGATGTGAATGACATAAGAGGAGAGGGTATAACATGTGAGTGTTTCTGTTCTTCAAGTTATGGGGTTGATATTATTCTATATGATGTGTTGAGTGTAAGCTGTAAACAGAGTAGTTCTCCCATTGAGAGATAGTGTTGTAAAAACAGTGATTTTGATATATATTATTTTATCATTCACTTATACATAGATTTTTGTGTTGTCATGATTGTTTTCTTTGTTAGAAAATCATTGTTTTCATGATAACGTTTTATTACTATAGATTTAATGATCATTATCATATTTGACGCTGGACTGGATAAAGTCGTTTGTTTAAAAAGCATGCATGTTACAATTCCCTCCTCCTCCGTTTCCTCTTCCTGATACAAATGTTTCAATCTCAGCTGCTCCTCTTCTTTTTATCATCCCCTCATACCTCCTTTTTCTCGCTCAGTCTTTTCTCCCTCCCTCTATTCATCCCTCCCTCCTCCTTCTCTCTGGGAATGTAAGGCTTCCAAAAAAAAGTTGTCAGTTGGACCAGCTGTTGTCACTGCGTGACTCTGTTTCCAAATCTTCCTCCTCTGCTCTTCAGTGGTCACAAGAGTTTATATCCCATAAAAATGTGTTTGATACCTGAAAAGGAACAGATTTATTGATAAATATTTCATTATTAGGATCAGTCATTCCTGACGCTGAGGGTCAGTCTGTCACGACTCTCAGGGCAATCTGTCGATCAGTTGGTTGCCATGGCAGCAACAGCAGACCCTTGCTTCTCTTCCTTCTCCTCCAGAATCTGGATGCCTCCACAGCTGACATCAGAGGCCTTCCGCTCTGTGATTTGCTGTGCTGGTTGCCCTGGACTACTGCGCCCCGGACTACGTTGCCCAGGACTACGTTGCCCAGGACTACGTTGCCCAGGACTACTGCCCCCGGAGGTGACGGCTTCATCTCTCTGTGTTAGAGTGGCAGACTCCGGCTCCATGCAGAGTGTTAGCTCCTCGTCCTGTTCAGGGGACAGAGCAGGGCTTGGTCAGGGGATGACACTTACAGAACATTCAGGGAGAAACTTTTTGAATATAACAGATACTGCATGGTTCTCTGACCATGGAGAGGAAACGTTTGGACACACCTACTCATTCAATGGTTTTTCTTTATTTTTTACTATTTTCTACATTGTAGAATAATAGTGAAGACATTAAAACTATGAAATAACACATATGGAATCACGCAGTAACCAAAAATGTGTAGATGGGTTTTTAGATTTTAGATTCTTCAATGTAGCCACCCTTTGCCTTGATGACAGCTTTGCATTCTCTCAACCAGCTTCACCTTGAATGCTTTTTCAACAGTCTTGAAATGGGATGGCGTATCGCTGCAGAATGATGTGGTATGCTGGTTACGTGTGCCTTGAATTCTAAATAAATCTCTGACAGTGCTACCAGCAAAGCATACCATCACACCTCTGCCTCCATGCATCACGGTGGGAACCACCACACCTCCTCCTCCATGCATCACGGTGGGAACCACACATGCGGAGATCATCCGTTCAACTACACTGCGTCTCACAAAGACACGGTTGGAACATGGTTGGATGCTAGCATGTTGGAGTGAACGGCTGTGCGTGAGAGGCTCCTGCAACTTTTTTGCGAAATAATCTAATTTAACCTACTTTATGGCACTTTTTACAACAAACGTTTCTTTCTAATA
Organism: Oncorhynchus nerka; assembly: GCF_034236695.1. NCBI lineage: Eukaryota > Metazoa > Chordata > Actinopteri > Salmoniformes > Salmonidae > Oncorhynchus > Oncorhynchus nerka. The sequence goes on from NC_088409.1 coordinate 26,663,644, forward strand.
CAAGATTGTAACTTTTTATATGAAAATGCCGAGTAATAAGCGACCAAAGGACAATAAATCCACAGCGGAGGCCTACTCCCCACTAAACAACGAGACAGACATGGCGGGAGGCACATGCAACAACATGACACTTACAGAACTTACCCGGGCTTTGGGGGAGCTACGTGTTGCTATAGCTGAGGATCTTAAGGCCACTATTGCTGAGCTGGACACCAAAATCGAGAGCGTCATTCGAACGGTCGCTTCGCATGGCCAGAGTATTGTGGACCTTGAGAAAGCTTCTGAATTCAACGCTGGTAGGATCGACGAGTTAGAGAAGCGAAGTTCGTCCTTGCAGGATACTGTGCAGAGGCTTTCTGTGAAAGTGGTGGACCTGGAGGGCCGATCCAGACGTAATAACCTTCGCGTTGTTGGTCTGGCAGAGGGGATAGAGGCGGGCTCTCGCCCTACTGACTTCTTTGCCAAGCTATTGAAGGATGCAATGGGATCGGATGTTTTGGATTCGGATCCCCAGCTGGACCGCGCACATCGCTCCCTTGTCCCAGTGCCTGGAACGGGCCAACGTCCTCGCCCAGTAATCATCTGTTGTCACAGTTTCAAGACCAAGGATCTTATCCTGCGTGAAGCTCGAATGAGGGGCAACCTGTCACATAAAGGGCATCCATTCCGTGTCTATGAGGATTATGCGCCCGATGTGGCAAAGCATCGCGCCGACTACAGAGATGTCATGACCAAACTCTACAAACTCCATCTTCGCCCAGCCTTACTCTTCCCTGCAAGACTAAGAATTACCCCGCCTTCCGGTGAGAAGATTTGGCTCTCCTCGGTTTTGGACGCAGAGAAGTTTATCCGGGGATATACACCAATCCCCCGTACAGGTTAGAGTGCCTTGTTATTGCGTGTTAGGGTCTGCTCATGGACTCGAATCCATACTATACCATATTGGGTGCAAACGTATTAAACGGGCTCAACAAGGGCTACAGAGCATGTAAGACGCTGAGCAGACCAATGGATGGCGGTCAGAGCTCTCATTTAAGGTTACATTCACTTTCATCCCGGCTGTGCTCAGCGATGCATATTTTTTACTTCCAGGTTTGATCACTGACACCTTCGGACGGATATACTTATATTCCCCCACTTTTGTTTTGTTTCGTTAGTTATTTTACAATCCTTACATCACTCTTACTACCATACCATTTACTTATTGCTTGCAGGGGACTGGGGGTGATGGTTGGGAGGGGGCAGACGCCTGGTTAGCAAGTTGATGTTTTGTGCTGTTCTGCCTTTGTCTGGCCGTGGGCCTCTCTCCCGACTAGAGTCCCACCAGCCCTCTGTAATGCTTGTGTAGGTGTGCGTAAATATAATTACTATTTGTACTTTATTACTATTTTCTCTTAGCATTTTAGTATTATGTATGTGTATATTTTAAATCAGTGTAGATTGTTATTTTGGGGTATGAATGTTTGTTTGTGTATGTGTGCATATGGATGTATATACATATTCTTTAAATATATATTTTTATATATGATTTTTTTGTGTGGGTATGTATACATACATGTATATGTATGGATGTGTGTGTATGTATATATATGTATATATAGGTATGTGTATGTGTGTGTATGTATGTATATATATGTGTGTGTGTGTGTATGTATGTGTGTATGTGTGTGTGTATGTATGTATGTATGTATGTATGTATATGTATGTAATGTGTATGTATATATATATATATATATATATATATATATATATAAGGTATATATTTTTACTTATTAAACTTTTTTTTTTATGGGGGGAACGTTTAATTTAACAAATCCTTGTTCCGATCTCCTGACCCACAGTATGTAAAGGTACGGCTGACTAGGTCGGTTGCGGATTTATTTTTTGACCGGCAGTGCTTAGCAATATTATCTTGAGGCTATGTCTTGCTTATCTCTGGGATTGACCCAGGATGACGCTTAAATGCGCAATATGTTTAAGTTGCAACTTATTCGGTTTAGGTTTATTAGATGCTAACTGAACACTTAACTCGCGGGAGCCTCCTCAGTTCATATGTTAGTAGAAGTTCTAGGATAGTGAGAGGTGAACGTATAGTTGGGATTTTATTTTTGTTTTACCTCTTGTTCAAGGTCGCGCCGTGCTTTTTTGGCATCGGCCAGACAATGTGTTTATTATTTTTATTTTTCCTTTTTTTCTCTCCTGTTTGTACATGCCTGTTAAATGTGGGTTGATGGGGGTGTAAGTGTTGGGGAAATTAGGGAACAGGGTGGGAAGTAAAGGTGCTTGCAGGGGGGAGGGGTGGGTTGGATACTGCTCGGGTGTAGGTGCTACATATGCTGATCGTGATGGTTTGGTGCGCTTTCTTACCTTTTTATCAAGTTACATGGTATGCAGGCCACCATAGGAACTACAAACGAGAGGAGGGCGGGGCTTACATTCACTTCCTGGAATGTCAAGGGTTTAAACGAACCAATTAAGAGGGGCAAGGTCCTAGCCCACTTGAAAGCTCTCTCGTCTGATATTATATTTTTGCAAGAAACCCATCTGAAGAATAACTCTCATAGCAGACTTAAGTGTAGGTGGGTGGTGCAAGTGTATCACTCTAACTTCTCTGCCAAAACGAGAGGCACAGCGATTCTGGTACGGAAAGGAATTCCCTTTCTACATAAAACCACTATTGCGGATAAAGAGGGTCGGTATGTGATCGCAATAGGAGAAATCCACTCTACCTCAGTAACTCTACTAAATATCTATGGGCCAAACATTGATAACCCCTCTTTTTTCAAAAGAGTCCTTGCCCTGATTCCAGATATCTCCCATACTAACCTGGTCATTGGAGGGGACCTTAACTGTGTGCTAGACCAATATTTGGATAGATCCTCTACCCGGCGAACCCCTACCTCCTATTCAAGCGAATTCTTGAACACCTACATAAAAAAATTCAAACTTATTTGATATATGGAGGATCGCTAACCCTACGGGTAGGGAATACTCCTTTTACTCTCATGTTCACAAGGTTTACACTCGAATTGACTACTTTTTGTTGGATGCTAGACTACTCCCTATACCTGTAATGTGAGGTATCATGATATTATAATCTCGGACCACAGTCCACTCACCTTCTCCCTGAGATTGGGTGACATTGTACCAAACGAGAGGGTCTGGAGGTTGAATCCTCAGCTCCTCACAGAACCAACATTCTGTGAATATCTTAAAGACCAAATTAAATGTTTCTTTGATACCAACGACAACACAGAGACCTCCCCAGCATTATTGTGGGAAACACTGAAGGCTTATCTGAGAGGCTGTATCATCTCCTTTCAGGCTGCCAGGAGTAGGCAAAACAGAGGAAAACTGGAAGAACTAGAGGGACAAATTCACTTACTGGATAGGAGAATGCTAGCCACCCATCTATGGAGAAACATAAAAAAATTACCTCTTTAAAATTTGAATATAATCAGATTCTCTCAGCTAAAATTGCTAAATCTTTTCTCTATGCCAAGCAAAAATATTTTGAGTTTGGTGACAAACCACACAAATTACTCGCCAGACAACTTCGAAAAAAAATGTGAGTGACCGAATGATTCACAGGGTTAAATCTGCATCTGGGGAATTACTCTCTTCCCCCAAAGACATCAATGACAGATTCCGGCAGTTTTATGAGACTCTATATACATCTAAAGCGGATCCTAACCCCTTAATTATGCAAACATTTTTGGAGGACTGTAATCTTCCTGCCCTGAACCAGGAAGATTCTAACTTCCTGAATAAGGAAATATCTCTTGATGAAATCCGAGAAACAATTAAATCTCTAAAGAGTGGCAAGACCCCGGGCCCAGATGTATACCCTGGTGAATTCTATAAAACATTCAGCAACATGCTCTCCCCTATCTGCACAAAATGTTGATTCAGGCCAATGAGGATGGAGCTCTCCCTTCTACTTTGGACGAAGCGTTCATTACAGTTATACATAAGAAGGGTAAAGATCCAGAAGAGGTAGGGTCATACAGACCAATATCTCTCCTTAATACAGACCAAAAGATTTTAGCAAAAATTCTGGCTAACAGGCTTAGCACTTTAATTGGCAAATTGGTCCATTCGGATCAGACCGGCTTTATCCCTAACAGAAACTCATTCTTCAATCTCAGGCGCCTCTTCAATATTATGTATTCTCAGAGGTTACCCAACGTGGACCTTGCCGTCATATCTCTTGACGCCGAAAAGGCCTTTGACCAAGTTGAGTGGCCCTATCTATTCAAGGTCCTACAGAAATTTAATATTGAGATAGGTTCATAAATTGGATCCAGCTTTTATATAGGAACCCCTGTGCCAGAATACTCACTAACCAATCATTGTCACCCCGATTTAACCTCAACAGGGGACAAGGCAGGGTTGTGCGCTGTCGCCTATGCTCTTCGCCCTAATTATTGAACCGCTCGCTCAGACGATTAGATCTCATGCAGCAATACACGGCTATAATACTAAAGATACTCTAAATAAGATCTCCCTATACGCAGATGACATCCTCCTCTATGTAGCAGAACCCCAGGCTAGTATCCCAGCTATTCTTGATGTGATCAATTTGTTTGGTACCTTCTCGGGATACAGAATAAATTGGAACAAGAGTGAATTAATGCCCATACGGTCGCAAAATACCTCCTGGCTAGAACATCTCCCATTTAAGTTATCTTCAGAAAAATTTACCTACCTAGGAATTGTAGTTACCAAACAATACTCCTTACTATTTAAAGAGAATTTCCCCTCTCTGATACAAAAACTCAAAGCAAACATACTATTTTGGAGAACTCTCCCAATTTCTCTGCTCGGAAGAATTAATGCCATTAAAATGGTCTTCCTCCCACAACTGCTCTACCTATATCAGAACATCCCAGTATTCATACCTAAATCATTTCATAAACAACTGGACTCAATTATCAATCCTTTCATCTGGGATTATAAAACACACAGGATAGGTAAGGAAGGAGGATTGTCTCTCCCAAATTTTATATTTTATTACTGGGCCGCTAACCTCCGCATTGTTACGTTTCTGTTGGATGACGTACTCCCGGCACCCAGCTGGCTTAGTATGGAGCGTGAGGAGTGTCACCCCTTCTCTATTGGCGCTGTGATTTTGTCGCCTGTCAATCTGGAGATGTCACTTTATTGTAACAATCCTATAATACATAGCACAGTCCGAATCTGGAAGCAAATTAAAGTCCACTTTGAGCTCAGACCAATGTCATTCATGCTCCCTGTCGCCAGGAATCCCTCCTTTGCCCCTTCTAACCTTGATAACACCTTTGAGCGATGGGGAGAGTTGGGGATAAGTACCATAGGGGATTTATACATAGAAGGGACCTTTGCTTCCTTTGAGCTGCTGAGGGAAACTTATAATCTTCCCAGAAGTAATTTTTTCAGATACCTACAAATTAGAGACTACGTTAGAAAACACCTCCCAACATTTGGGGATGCCAAACCTTCCATGTTTGACGGATGCATAAAAATATGCCCCACCTCAGATAAACTGATATCGCGTCTATATGATGCTTTTCAATCTGTTAGCACACCTTCTACTGATGCCATCAAGGCAAAATGGGAGGAAGAACTAGGGACTGACATCTCAGTGGCAGACTGGGAAGAGAGCTTGGAGTATATCCACACATGCTCCATTAATTCCAGACATCGTCTCATACAATTCAAGGTATTACACAGATTACACTATTCCAAAACTAAACTGCATAGGATATTTCCTGACACATCCCCTACATGTGATAAATGTCAGGCTACGCAGGGTACACTACTCCACTGCTTTGCCCTATGCTCTAGCTTGCATGGTTATTGGTGTGGAATTTTAGGATCCTCTCTGAAGTTTTGGAGACTTCAATAGATCCAGACCCGCTTCTGATAATCCTGGGAGTATCTGAGTCCCTAAACGGATTAACCAACCCCCAAAAACAACTAATCTCGTATGGTCTCATCTCGGCAAAAAAACTAATCTTGTTGTTTTGGAAAAGGAGGGAAGCGCCCTCTACCAAATTATGGCTCAGTGAATTGGCAAACACTGTACACTTAGAAAGAATTAGATATATTCTGAACAATAAATTATCAACTTTTGATCAAATCTGGCAGCCTTTCCTCTCCTACTTGGACGAGTCGGCGCTGTGAATTTGTACTTATTAACGCACTCTCAATTGTAATATTTTAATCTACCTTTGGGCAGCGTGTGCTGGCCCTACCACCCGAGCAGTTGGGAGGGAATAGGGGGGGGGGGGGACATCTTCCCTCTTTCTTTCTACGTGTCCTTGTTTTGTATGTCGTGTTTTGTATTATTTGTTCTGCACCCAGAACTCTGGGTCTTGTTGTTCCTGTATGCTCTTTTATGTTTAGATAAGAATTGTATACTTGTCATGTATACCTATACACCATTCTTGTGTGTGTTTAATAAAAATATTTGAAACAGGAACATGGTTGGAACCAAAAATCTCAAATTTGGACTCATCAGACCAAAAGGACAGATTTCCACTGGTCTAATGTCCATTGCTCGTGTTTCTTGGCCCAAGCAAGTCTCTTCTTATTATTGGTGTCCTTTTTTTATTGCAACAATTCGATCATGAAGCCTGATTCACGGAGTCTCCTCTGAACAGTTGATGTTGAGATGTGTCTGTTACTTGAACTCTGTGAAGCATTGATTTGGGATGCAATTTCTGATGCTGGTAACTCTAATGAACTTATCCTCTGCAGCAGAGGTAACTCTCGGTCTTCCTTTCCTGTGGAGGTCCTCATGAGAGCCAGTTTCATCATAGCGCTTGATGGTTTTTGCGGCTGCTCTTGATGAAACTTTCACATTTCCGGATTGACTGACCATATTTAAAGGAATGATTGACAGTCATTTCTTTTTTGCTTATTTGAGCTTTTCTCTCCATAATATGGACTTGGTCTTTTACCAGATAGGGCTATCTTCTGTATACCCACCCTACCTTGTCCCAACACAACTGATTGGCTCAAATGCATTAAGAAGGAAAGAATTTCCACAAATGAACTTTTAACAAGGCACACCTGTTAATTGAAATGCATTCCAGGTGACTACCTCATGAAGCTTGTTGAGAGAATGCCAAGAGTGTGCAAAGCTGTCAACAAGGCAAAAGGTGGCTACTTTGAAGAATCTGACATTTAAAATATATTTTGATTTGTTTAACACGTTTTTGGTTACTACATGATTCCATATGTGTTATTTCATCATTTTGATGTCTTCACTATTATTCTACAATGTAGAAAATAGTAAAAATAAAGAAAACCCCTGGAATGAGTAGGTGTGTCCAAACTTTTGACTGGTACTGTATATTAAAGCATCAAGGATATACCTCTCTGCAGTTTTCAAAAATCATCGATCTGGATTAAATGCATAGAAATATAATGAATAGAATGGATGAATCCTTGTCTTAAATGTGGACTCTCGTTCTATTTATTTTATTTCTATGCATTTAATCCTATCCGATAGGCAAAGTCCAGATAGATCTTTTTTTTTAAACTGTGACCTGATATGACCTCACCTTCAGTTCATCTTCCTCCTCTTGCTGCTCCAGCAGAGGGGAATGTTCTGTCCCTGCCCCCTCATCCCCAGACGGAACATTCAGAGCCGCCTCCACCACCGCTGCCACGCCTATGTTGTACCCTCCAATATCAGTGTGATAGGACCCTGTCTGGCCCGCCCCCCACAGGTCCACCAATGGGGCGTGGGTGGCAGGGGCCAGGCTATGGATGGTGCTGTTGGGCGTGGCTTGCAAAGAGTGGTTGGCGCTGTGCAGCCTTTGCTCCAGAGACTGTTGAGAGAAGGACGAGACAATGAGGAGACTTAGGTAGGTAGAGGTTCCCCTTCACCACTGATACAGGATCAAATATTTGTTTATCCCCCCTAATGGTAAAGAATCTGGAAATATGATCCTAAATCTGTGGTTAAGGGTTTCTTCCTTTGAGCGTAATGTTAAATTGAAAGGGACAGGGTAATTGTGTTGTACTAAGAAGCGAGATACAATAATGAATCTCTGACGATATTACCATATCAAAGGCCGAATTCAGTATTCTTGTCTCGATCAAAGTACCCCAGAGAAAAAAGAGAAAAACACACTAAAAAACAAAATGTCAGCTGGCCGACTACACCATGAATGAATATTGTCTATCCATTGAAATAAATTGTTAATGCTTTCCTCTCATTTTAGACTGTTGTTTTTCTTCACCTGTTGTTGCTGATACAGGAGCTGCTGTTGCTGGTAGTGCTGTATCTGTTGTAGCTGCTGCAGCTGCTGGAGCTGACTCTGCTGCTGTAGGTTGAACTGCTGCTGCTGCTGCTGCTGCAACGCGTTCCCATCATACCCATCACAGGAAGTCCCGCCCTGCTGCATCACGTAGGAGCCAGCAGCGGGAGAGGCCACTCCGGAGGGCTCGTTGCTGATTGGCTCCCAGGCGTCAGAGGAGGAGAGGCAGTAGAGGCCCTGGGCGACATAGGTGTTGGGCCACATGTCCGCAGAGGAGTGGTGCAATATCTGGTCTGAGAGGATGAAAAGAATGAGAAAATAGAAGAGTGAAGAGGCGGGATAAACGGTTGGTTGTCCTTGACGGATGCACTACATTGGACCTCATGGACATCAAACTGCAAATAAATCTACAATGCTGACATCAGCCTTTTCCCAAAATAGGAAACCTGGAGTAGAATCGTGTGATATCCCTGGGGGACACCCCAACCCTCTCAGACCCAAATTTATAATTGAGAAAATGACTTTACTTGAACAATCCCCAGACAGACATCAAGTGTAGCTACACCGAGTAGTCCAATACATCAGCATTATGACTCTGTATAGCCATTGGGGAGTCTGTCTGCCCTGCATTAAAATGAAATATAATTCAGCCAATAGCATGGCTGATATGAATAAGAGTGAGTCATGGTAGTTTTTGCCATCTCATATTCCAATCTGGTTTTGTTACGGATGAACAAGGCGACTAATATCCCCCACTGACTGATAACAACATTAAAACTTTTGACGTATGGTAGCCATTTTGTGCGAAGGAGGAAAGTAAATGGAAGAATATATCAGTTTGTGTGTTGCCAATGCCGTTATATACAAAAAAGCTGTCAAACACAAAAGAATGAGGTAAATCACACGCAGACACGTCTTTGTGACATTGGCCTAACAAGTTTCAGATAGAGGAATGGTGTATATATATGATCTGAGTTGATATGGCGGTGCTAAGAGTTAGCAAGCATCATGCCGGCAACCTCACATTATATCACTTTAATGATGACTCAAAACTGTCAAAATACATCCAGAGACAGCCAAATCATGTTTAATACTAACATTCTACGGTTATTTGACTTCAGGCAATATAATTACATGACGTTGTGATTCAACTAATGATCATCACACAGCCTCAAGGCCATTTGTTATCTCTCAATAACAAACCACAGGGAGAAAACCACATTATGATTTCAACATGTCTCCATGTCTGAACGCCTCTTTGCATGAGAAGGAGAAATACAGGAGCACTGTAACAGACAGCACAGCGATGTGGAATAATAATGACCAAGTGGACTATTTATACAGTTGAAATCCCTGGTCTTGCATTCCCCCGGGCTGTGTTTGCGAATCTGAAATTAGCACAGAGTTAACCCTCCAGGCTGAGACGGAATAAGATGCCTTCGTTACTGAGCAAAATGGCGCATAATGTAGCCCACACACTACACTCCAGCTTTGCCTGATCTCAAGCCTGTGCATAAACGTGTTTGTCTGCACATTTTAGACAAGGTTCCGCAGTGCAGGTTCCTATCTAGCTCCTTAAACTATCCCTTAAACTGGGTTGCCCTAGTTGATTGGTGCTACAGAAGTTTGTCAAGCATATTTACAGTCCCTTACCTCGGCTGATACATGCTGGTTTAGATGCCATATTTATAGTCCTTTACCTCAACTGACATATGGTTGTTTAGAGGCTATATTTATAGTCCCTTACCTCAACTGACATGCTCGTTTAGAGGCCATATTTATAGTCCTTTACCTCAACTGACATATGGTTGTTTAGAGGCTATATTTATAGTCCCTTACCTCGACTGACATGCTCGTTTAGAGGCCATATTTATAGTCCTTTACCTCAACTGACATATGGTTGTTTAGAGGCTATATTTATAGTCCTTTACCTCTACTGACATGCTCGTTTAGAGGCCATATTTATAGTCCTTTACCTCAACTGACATGGTTGTTTAGAGGCTATATTTATAGTCCCTTACCTCGACTGACATGCTCGTTTAGAGGCCATATTTATAGTCCTTTACCTCAACTGACATGCTCGTTTAGAGGCCATATTTATAGTCCTTTACCTCAACTGACATGCTCGTTTAGAGGCCATATTTATAGTCCTTTACCTCAACTGACATGTGGTTGTTTAGAGGCCATATTTATAGTCCTTTACCTCAACTGACATATGGTTGTTTAGAGGCCATATTTGTGATACATGCTGGTTTAGAGGCCATATTTGTAGTCCCTTATATCGGCTGATACATGCTGGTTTAGAGGCCATATTTGTAGTCCCTTACCTCGGCTGGTGATACTCTCCTGGTTAACCTCGCTGAGGTGGGCCACACTGCCCTGGTTGGACCCTGACCTCAGGCTCTCTCCATCCATGGAGGTCCAGGCCATGAGCGTTGCCTGGGAGATGGCAAACTGCTGCAGGATACCTGGAGTGCAGAGGGTAAGTCAGGGTCATTGTAACGGCTCAGTTGGCTGCTGCCTTCCCTCAGCGCCTTAATGATGTAATATCTATGGCTAATTTAAATAAAGATTTAATATGTATTATATTTACTATCTATGGTTATGCTCTGCCTAGGCCAATATTGACATATTTGGCTGGTGTTACCTATAAACAGTCTGGTTATGATGTGGCGTTCAACACATGAGAACCCTTTTTCCAAAAGGCTTGATTTTGTGAGGGTTTCCTCTGAACACCACCCTGGTTGTATAGATCAGCATCAACCACTCATATTGCTTCTGTCTCCTCTCACAGTGACAAATTCCCCTCCCCCTCTGACCTGCGGTGAAGCGAGCCTCCTTCTCCCCATCGCTGAGGTCGCTGTAGGCGTCGCTCTCCAACCGTCTCTCCATCTCCTGCTCTGCCGTGGACTTGCGTGGGACGGACACGCCCCCCGGGCCCACCACAGACATGTCCCAGTTCTGCCACTCGATCATGTGTGCCATCCGGCCTTGGGCCATGGATGTAGGCTTGGTCACCTTGTCCTTCATGGAGCGATTCACACCTGGGGAGGGAGGGGGAGAAGTGAAGAGGGATGTAGGGATTGATGCGGGTATTGGGGAGGGTTAGAAGGGTGACAGTGGATTAAGGGAGGGTTGGAGGGATATTAAGGGATTTAGAGAAGGGGTGAATGTGGAGTTTGGGGGAGTTAGGAGACAGGCATCAGGTTGGAGAGAGAGGGGGAAGGAAACAGATGAGATATTATGTTATTATTCCACATTTATGTCTGTCTGATCCTGTCAGTATTTAGCTGGTGCTGATAAGGGCCTCTGGATGAGTGGTTAAATGAGCGGCTTAATGAACATGCTTTAGATTCATGGCTAAATGAATAGGGAGGAGATGCTTATAATGTAGATGAGATGACGCGTGGAACCGAGGAGGATGATGGGGGACAGGGAGGAGCAAATGGATACGTCTGCTCTGGGAGAGGTGCATCATGGGACAGAGGAGGTTAATTGGGGTGAGATGGCCAGAGGGGTGTCAGTAATGAGAGGTTGGCTTGTTGACATGATAGCTTTCACACCTCTGCTAAGCTGCCTGCGCTGGCTAAGCAGAAACCCCACTCCCCCTGCCGTGTCTGTTAAGACATCCTCAGCTGATGCATACAGTGCACTGCGGAAGACACTCTACTTTAGAAATCATGTTCCGCCATGACGGTCTGTATTCTGTCTGCTGGTTACATTATGGCTTTGCTCAGTAATTAATGTGTCCAAGTCAATATATGATGAGTTGGCAGTTCACTACATTCCAATAGACTTCACTGTACATTACAACTGCACCACACTGCGCAGTGCACAATGCACATTACACAGTTATACACACTGTAACACACAGACACAAACTCAGACTACACTCAGAGACAGTAGACACATCACACAGACACTAGAGTAGTTCAACGCTGCTTAACAACCACTTAACAGACAAACAACTACACCTCCCACTCACCTCTTGTTAACTCAACAAGCCACATAACAATGTATTGTGGGTAGTGTATTTTTTTATAGGGTTGTCGTTGGGTTTAAGTGTTATTCCACCAATGACTGGGGGGTCAGCCATTGACGAGTATTATCATTATGGTGAGAGGAAGTGAATCAGGGGAACCCACTCTGGGGCCATGTTGGCTCCAGCGCCTGTCCAGGCGGGAGCTGACATGGGGTCAGTTTACCAGTTACAGGACAGACACACACCTGACACACCTGTCAGTGAGGACTTAGCCAGAGCACCGATCCCATAGTTATTGGAGTTGTTCCTCTTCAGACGAGGCAGGATGGACGTGGTGTCTTCCATAGACAGCTAGAGGAGCGAGGGAAGAAGATGACAGAGAGATGGAGGAAGAGATGTGTGCCAGAGAAGCACACAGAGTTCAGAGGGTAGGTGAGAGGAGAAGTTAGGTAGATATTGGGTTAATACAGCGGCAAAAAGAAACAATGTCATCATTTGACAAAAAAAATCTTAATTTCCCAAGGTCGTTGTTCGAACAACTTCGTGCTGAAGTGCATTATGGGGAGTGTTGTTTTTTATAATCAATAAAAACATAGTGCACATTCACACTGGTTGATTGTTTGCTGTGGTCACTACAGTGCACAGTGCACTACTACATTGAGAGAGTGTATAGAGAGAGTTAGATGGGAGGGGAAGTGAGGGGACGAAGTAGTAGGTTACCTAAGGTGAGTTAAATCAAGTAAATCAAAACAAATAGAGAAACAAGATAGAGAAATAAAGGTAGATGAAGGAATGATGTCACAACACTTACATTGATTCTTTCCCATGAAAAGTCTGAACATCCATGCTGAAGGAGAAAAATAGGAGGAGAGAGGGATGGGGAAAGAAGGAGCAGGAGAGAATAAGAGAGTAGGAACAAGAGACAAGGAGAGAAAGACGTACACATGCATGGAAGAAATGGAAGGAGACAAAGAGGAGGAGGAGAGAAGTGATAGTGACAGGGGTAGAGTAGTATAACCAACATGCAGAAATAGAAAGAAGGATAGGAGAGGGAAAGAGGGAGAAGATCGCAAAGAGACCAATACAAGGTTTTACCAGAAAGACAGAGGAGAAGACTCAAAGGCCAAAAAGATAGAGGAAGAGAAGAGTCAAAGACCAAAAAGATAGAGGAGGAGAGACAGACCAGAAAGAGAGAGGAGAGGAGACAAAGACCAGAAAGATAGAGGAGGAGAGACAAAGACCATAAAGACAGAAAGGAGTCAAAGACCAGAAAGATAGAGGAGGAGAGGCAAAGACCAGAGAGAGAGGAGAGGAGACAAAGACCAGAAAGATAGAGGAGGAGAGACAAAGACCATAAAGACAGAAAGGAGTCAAAGACCAGAAAGATAGAGGAGGAGAGGCAAAGACCAGAGAGAGAGGAGAGGAGACAAAGACCAGAAAGATAGAGGAGGAGAGACAAAGACCATAAAGACAGAAAGGAGTCAAAGACCAGAAAGATAGAGGAGGAGAGGCAAAGACCAGAGAGAGAGGAGAGGAGGCAAAGACCAAAAAGATAGAGGAGGAGAGACAGACCAGAAAGAGAGAGGAGAGGAGACAAAGACCAGAAAGATAGAGGAGGAGAGACAAAGACCATAAAGACAGAAAGGAGTCAAAGACCAGAAAGATAGAGGAGGAGAGGCAAAGACCAGACCAGAAAGATAGAGGAGGAGAGACAAAGACCATAAAGACAGAAAGAGTCAAAGACCAGAAAGATAGAGGAGGAGAGGCAAAGACCAGAGAGAGAGAGGAGGAGACAAAGACCAGAAAGATAGAGGAGGAGAGACAAAGACCATAAAGACCAGACCAGAAAGATAGAGGAGGAGAGCAAAGACCAGAGAGATAGAGGAGGAGAGACAAAGACCAGAAAGATGGAGAAGGAGAGACAAAGACCAGAAAGATAGAGGAGGAGAGGAGTCAAAGACCAGAAAGATAGAGGAGGAGAGGAGTCAAAGCCCAGAACGATAGAGGAGGAGAGGAGTCAAAGCCCAGAAAGATAGAGGAGAGGAGTCAAAGCCCAGAAAGATAGAGGAGGAGAGGAGTCAAAGCCCAGAAAGATAGAGGAGGAGAGGAGACAAAGCCCAGAACGATAGAGGAGGAGAGGAGTCAAAGCCCAGAAAGATAGAGGAGGAGAGGAGTCAAAGCCCAGACAGATAGAGGAGGAGAGAGAAGTCAAAGTCCAGAAAGGCAGTGGAGGAGAAGAGTCAGAGACCAGAAAAATAGAGAGGAGTCAAAGCCCAGAAAGACAGAGGAGGAGAAGAGTCAAAGAACATAAAGATAGAGAGGAGTCAAAGACCAGAAAGATGGAGAGGAGAAGATTCAAAGAACAGAAAGATAGAGGAGAAGAGTCAAAGACCAGAACGACAGAGAGAAGGGAGGAGTTGAAAGCCAGATCAGTTCCATAGTATAGCAGAGTGAATATGTTATGACTGAATGATTCTCTCTCTCTTCTCATTTCCTCTTCTGTTCTGGTTACATCTGACACACCAAACACTGAGCACTATCCATGCCAGTGGGGGTTGAGGGGGGCTGATACAGAAGTGTCTGTGTGCAAGCGTGTAGGCACGTGTGTGTATGAATGTGTGCACATGTGTTCATGTGTGTGCGTGCGATGTGTGTGTGTATGTATGTGTGTGTGTGTGTGTGTGTGTGTGTGTGTGTGTGTGTGTGTGTGTGTGTGCGCGTGTTATAACTGATGTAAGTTGTAACTGATGTCAGCAGACAGACAGACAGACAGACAGACAGACAGACAGACAGACAGACAGACAGACAGACAGACAGACAGACAGACAGACAGACAGACAGACAGAGATAGGGGGCTGAGGAGCAGGCTAACAGAAGGGGGATGGTGACAGTCTAGATAAGCACCAGCGTCTGTCACACCACCTCTGAGTCCTGTATCAGCTGAATTGTTCCTGACAATACAAGAGCCGGGGCCTTAGAACCAGCAGGACGCTACGGGTGCCATGTCCCCTTACAGATGTGTTCAGTCTCCAGAAAACCTAGCTCTCATGTTCTCTCTCTTATTGTTACACTCTGTCTGTCTGTCTGTCTGTCTGTCTGTCTGTCTGTCTGTCTGTCTGTCTGTCTGTCTGTCTGTCTGTCTGTCTGTCTGTCTGTCTGTCTGTCTGTCTGTCTGTCTGCTGACACAGATGTTTCTCTCTCCTCTCTCCCACTCTTTTTTTAATTACATTTTTGAAGGGCAAGTGTGTCAGGAGAAATACATAATCAATCCAAAGTACAGTACATTCAGTTTCAATTTAAATGGTCCTCTTTCTCCTGCCACAAAATTATCCAAGAAGTGCTGAAGATCATTTTAGTAACAGTATCTCAAAAGGAAGGAGAGGAGAGAGGACTTGAAAGGAGAAGTGGAGAGGAAAGGATCTGAGAAGAGAGGAGTGAGGGATGGAGTGAGAGGAGGAGAGGTGGGTGATGCCCCTACTGTTCTACAGTGAGCCAGCACTGAGGCGTGACAGAGAAGCAGCAGACGTCATAGCAACAGCAATGAGCCAACCACAGTGGTTGGTCCTCCTTCCAGCTACAGACGCCATTTTGAGTGTAGAGGAAGTTAGCAAACCAACAGCAACATGTACGCTAGCTAGCTACTCTATAAGCAGATGCAGTAGCACTCATGGCTTCAGTAGTAGAGTTAAAGTTGAAGTTGGTCACCATCTTGGATCAAGATCCCCATTTGTGGAAGTGAGAACCCCACTGCTGGAGCCATTGGGTGTAACAGGGTGGCTGAGCTGTGTGAATTAAGAGTGATAGTTAAAGTCCTGAATGTCAGGCTTACCTGTTCCCCATCCTTTACTGGCACTCCATCTGCCGCTAAAACAGAGAGAGAGAGAGAGAGAGAGGGAGGGAGGGAGGGAGGGAGATAGAGAGAGAGAGATAGAGAGAGAGATAGATAGAGAGAGAGAGAGAGAGAGAGAGAGAGAGAGAGAGAGAGAGAGAGAAAGAGAAGAAGAAGAAACGAGGAGCGATAAATCGTTTGAATTTGTTTTGGCAATGTAAATACATGCAAGTTCCTTCACACTGCCAATAGAGAGGGAGAGGGAAAAGCATGGTCAGGGGGATCAGGTGTGACTTTGGCTGTAACACTAAACAGTCATAAAACAGTAGGCTAATCATTACTGTCTAACTGTGTTAGAGAGAAGAGCATCACTTCACTGACTGACCACAGGACATTGCTACTCAACATACACCCGCAAATAAGAACACACACACACACACACACACACACACACACACACACACACACACACACACACACACACACACACACACACACACTGTGAATCCTTCCTGGGGGTGACAAAGGGATTGAGAGAACCTACAAGTACATTCCCAACATTATGTTGGAATAATGAATTGTTTTATCCCTCCTCTTTTCCTGGCTGTCCAAATCCTAATTAAAACACAGGTTTAATTAGTGAGACATTGGTGGTAATGGAGTTTAAATACAGCAGCGGTCTCTGGGCGCTCGCTCTCTTTATCAGAGTCTGTGGCCTTGTCTCCCCCTTTTCTCTCTCTCTGGGGGGTTTGCTTCTCTGTGTGTGTACACTGAGTGTGTGTACAGTGTGTGTGTGTAATGCTGTATCTGCAGACTGTAGAAGTATTGAATTAAACCAGTCAGTTAATACACTGAGCTACTTGATGTCCAGCGACCCACCAGTAGAGTAGTGTTAGCTTTAAAGAGAGGACATTCCAACACGCTGCCTCCTCCTGTCTGTCTGCCCTGCCTGACTCCTCTACAGGGCTCTCAGCTGACTGAGTAGCTGTTAGTCAGGTCTGTCTGCCCTGCCTGACTCCTCTACAGGGCTCTCAGCTGACTGAGTAGCTGTTAGTCAGGTCTGTCTGCCCTGCATGACTCCTCTACAGGGCTCTCAGCTGACTGAGTAGCTGTTAATCAGGTCTGTCTGCCCTGCCTGACTCCTCTACAGGGCTCTCAGCTGACTGAGTAGCTGTTAGTCAGGTCTGTCTGCCCTGCCTGACTCCTCTACAGGGCTCTCAGCTGACTGAGTAGCTGTTAGTCAGGTCTGTCTGCCCTGCCCGACTCCTCTACAGGGCTCTCAGCTGACTGAGTAGCTGTTAGTCAGGTCTGTCTGTCTGCCCTGCCCGACTCCTCTACAGGGCTCTCAGCTGACTGAGTAGCTGAGTCAGGTCTGTCTGTGACTCCTCTACAGGGCTCTCAGCTGACTGAGTAGCTGTTAGTCAGGTCTGTCTGTCTGCCCTGCCCGACTCCTCTACAGGGCTCTCAGCTGACTGAGTAGCTGTTAGTCAGGTCTGTCTGCCCTGCCCGACTCCTCTACAGGGCTCTCAGCTGACTGAGTAGCTGTTAGTCAGGTCTGTCTGCCCTGCCTGACTCCTCTACAGGGCTCTCAGCTGACTGAGTAGCTGTTAATCAGGTCTGTCTGCCCTGCCTGACTCCTCTACAGGGCTCTCAGCTGACTGAGTAGCTGTTAGTCAGGTCTGTCTGCCCTGCCTGACTCCTCTACAGGGCTCTCAGCTGACTGAGTAGCTGTTAGTCAGGTCTGTCTGCCCTGCCCGACTCCTCTACAGGACTCTCAGCTGACTGTGTAGCTGTTAGTCAGGTCTGTCTGCCCTGCCTGACTCCTCTACAGGGCTCTCAGCTGACTGAATAGCTGTTAGTCAGGTCTGTCTGCCCTGCCCGACTCCTCTACAGGGCTCTCAGCTGACTGAGTAGCTGTTAGTCAGGTCTGTCTGCCCTGCCTGACTCCTCTACAGGGCTCTCAGCTGACTGAGTAGCTGTTAGCACCTGCTTCCACCTGATTGCCGCCACACCATTTACACCTATTCCATCTGGATAAATAAAGAGTTTCAGAGATTAAAGCTGACAGATGAAGTCAGGTCTGTCTGACCCCATAATGACCCTGTTAGTGTTTCCTGTAGTGTGACCCCCTGGCCTCCAGCCAGTCTGAGTGTCTTCCAGGCTGACCTTGTGGGGCTGACACAGCTGAGGTGTGAGACACACAGTTAGTCAGCCTACCAGGCTAGATCTAATTTCAATTCAATTCAAGGGGCTTTATTGGCATGGGGAACACATGTTGATGTTGCCAAAGCAAGTGAAGTAAACCAAAGTGAAATATACAATGAAATGAACAGTAAACATTACACTCACAGAAGTTAAAAAAGCATAAAGACATTACAAATGTCATATTATGTCTATATACAGTGTTGTAAATATGTGCAAATGGTTAAAGTACAAAAGGGAAAATAAATAAGCATAAATACGGGTTGTATTTACAATGGTGTTTGTTCTTCACTGGTTGACCTTTTCTTGTGGCAACAGGTCACAAATCTTGCTGCTGTGATGGCACACTGTGGTATTTCACCCAGTAGATATGGGAGTTGATCAAAATTGGTTTTGTTTTCGAATTCTTTGTGGATCTGTGTAATCTGAGAGAAATATGTGTCTCTAATATGGTCATACATTTGGCAGGAGGTTAGGAAGTGCAGCTCAGTTTCTACCTCATTTTGTGGGCAGTGAGCACATAGCCTGTCTTCTCTTGAGAGCCAGGTCAGCCTACGGCGGCCTTTCTCAATAGCAATAGCTCACTGAGTCTGTACATAGTCAAAGTTTTCCTTAAGTTTGGGTCAGTCACAGTGGTATTCTGCCACTGTGTACTCTCTGTTCAGGGCCAAATAGCATTCTAGTTTGCTCTGTTTTTTTGTTAATTCTTTCCAATGTGTCAAGTATTTATCTTAGCTCACTCCCCCATTTCTCATGATTTGGTTGGGTCTAATTGTGTTTCTGTCCTGTGGCTCTGTGGGGTCTGTTTGTGTTTGTGAACAGAGCCCCAGGACCAGCTTGCTTATGGGACTCTTCTCCAGGTTCATCTCTCTGTAGGTGATGGCTTTGTTATGAAAGGTTTGGGAATCGCTTCCTTTTAGGTGATTGTAGAATTTAACGTCTCTTTTCTGGATTTTGATAATTAGCGGGTATCTCTCCGTCTCTTTCTCTCTAGGGGCACAGAGTGTCCCAGGTTTCCTCTGTGTGGCTAAAAGACACAAACACACATAGATATGCACTAATAAAAACACACATATCATATGAATACGGCATCACACATCAAATCAAAAGTTTATTTGTCACGTGCGCCAGGTGCAAACAGGTTTATTTGTCACAATACAACAACCTTACAGTGAAATGCTTACTTACATACACACACAAACATCAGATCAGATAAGAGTCTTATTCTGAGGTCATATATTTCAAATCAGCACAATATTCCTTGAACAACAGCATTTGAAAGCTATTTTTAGTCAGCTACAAGATGCAAGGAAAGCAAATCAACACAACAGCTACTCGACATACATCATCTTTTCTGATGAAGAGTAACTGCTGCAGCTTTAGGAGCCTCCACAGCAACAACAAGGGAACACATGACCAGAGCAGAGCGACGAGCCAGGAAGAGAAGAGGAAGAGAGGAGAAAGAGAGGAGGAAGAGAGGAGCAAGAGAGGCGCAAGAGAGGAGGAAGAGAGGGGGGTGACAGAGCATGGCGGCCATGCCAAACGAATAACCATAGATCTGCAGCAGCTGCCCATGCAGCTCGGACTCTGGCGGCGACCTGACAACTCCCACTGACATGGGAAGAAGCGCTTGAGCATCATCTGTCTTTTTATTTCAGAGGCCCTGCTGCAAACGAGCGATGCAGAGCTGGATATGAACGTGGGGTCTCTGTTCTGGTTGGCTGGTGCTGGTGGTGACAGCTGTGGTGAGGCTAGTTGACACGTGGGAGGCAGGCTAAACTTGTAGCGGGCTGGTGTGTGAGAGAGTTTGGCCGGGAAACAGCTGAGCACCAGAGCTCCAGATGGTACAAAGAGAGCGTATGGGGAGGCTGTGGGTGAAAGTGTAAAAGCCAGTCTGTCAGACAGAGAAAGATGCGGGTGGATGGCCTGTTCCTGAATACATTTCTTCCCTCTGCTCCACCCTCTAATGGTACATACACCTGTCATGAGAGGGTAGGCCATGCCTCATTACTCCAGCTTAGTTATTAACCCCACCACCTGTAGGACCCTGCATGGGTTACCATGACTGACAGCCTGGGCTAAGAACTAAGCAGTGGTCATCAAGTTCTTTCTCCAGCCCGACACTAACCTGATTCCTCTGATTCAACGAAGAAAGGCCTGTACAATCGGGGGATAAGTGGGGAAAGGTGTGGTCTGTCTGAAGCTTTATGTCACAGATGGAAGTGCCTTCAGTCTACCAAATGGTTGCTGGTTTAAGTCACACTTTATTTGTTCACCCTCAATATCAGTTAGTAAATCCAATTGATTCTTCAAAGCAAATGTGAAGCACGGTGCTCTGTAATAGATAACTGTGCTTTATTTCTTCTATCTGTCGTTAGTGGTAATGATATAGACAGTAGCAGTGTTGTCCACATGCCAACACACACACAGCAATCTGATAATAATATTCTCCTGTCAGCATTAAAGGCAAGATGGCGTGTCAGTTTCATAACTCACTCTCAGACTGAGTCACTGTGTTCACCAGCAAGGACTACCACCCTGCGCCCACACACGGCCACTCTCATACACGCGCACACACACGCAGGCACTCTCATAATCACTGCCTTTTTCTCCCAAACACACTGATCAAGGGTTGTCACCCTACACCGTCACCGAGACACTCACATAATTGAGCAACAAAATGATGACACATTGGCAAGGCCAGATGACACACACACACACACACACACACTTTCACTGAAGTAGTTCTTCACTGAGTCGTTCACCTTGACTGTGTTTATGTGTCAGTTGATTCAGTCCTCAGCCAATCAATGCTCCAATCACTGTGCTTGTGAAAAAAAGGGTTCCAAAAGGGTTCTTCAGCTGTCCCCATAGGATAACACTTTTTGGTTCTGGATAGAATCCTTTTTGGTTCCAGGTAGAACACTTTTGGGTTCCATGTAGAACCCTCTGTGGAAAGAGTTCTACAAGGAACCAAAAGGGTTCTAACTGGAACCAAAGGGGTTCTACCTGAAACCAAAAAGGGCTCTTCAAAGGGTTCTCCTATGGGGACTGTCGAAGAACCCTTTAAGGTTCTAGATAGCACCTTTTTTTCTAAGAGTGTGGAGTGAATCGTATCTGTCTGTCAGCATTTTTAATCAAATCAATGTCAGGGAATCCCTTTCAGTAATGAAATATCATAAACAAAGCAGTGTAATGGAGTAAGCTGGCGGCAGTCAAGCATGTGTGCACACACACAGTTTATACATACACAGTGTATACATACACATACAACACACACACTAAAGCACACACCTCAAAAAGAGGAGCGAGTATGCACACACACACAGTTTATACATACACACTGTATACATTGTCGTGTCTTTGGCTATGCCGGATTAAGTGATATGACATGCTATTCTATAAATAATTTCTCTGTAATTAATATTACCTGATTAAGCTAATCAGGTAAATGTAATTAACTAGAAAGTCGGGGCACCACAAAATAATGTTTATAGAGCTGTTATCTTCCAAATAAACTCTTAAAGACCTAGTAATCTTTTACATCAGTAGCAGTCAATATTTAATCGTCACTTTATTCATTCTCATCTGAAAGTTGTAAATTCTTCACGAACCCTGGCTAACAAGTTGAATCAGCAATGCAAAATTTGGTTTAATTATTTATTTACTAAATACCTAAATAATCACACAGAATTACATCTACACAGAATTGATCATACATTGATTACAAATTATGTCATAAAGGAAAACGTCCCTAGCGGACAGAACAGATATGACAGCTGGTTACACAAAGAAAGGGGGTTGGGTTTTGAATGAAAGAGCGGGAAGACTGAGTAACAAAGGGAAAAGCTATGCTATCGTAAATACAGAATCTTATGCATTCTAAATAACCTCCCATTTGGAAAAGGAAAATGCAAGGAATATTTACTCTTCAATAGGTTTCCCCAGCAGGAATCTCTTGTCCTCTGAAGAATGTCTTTGGTGGTAAACTGGATACGTTGTAGTATCGTTGTGTGTGTTAGACTGCATACGTCGTCTGTCCTTTCCTAGCCCACAATCAACAGTGGCTGCTGCTAACTCAACGGCTAGGAGGTATCACTTCTGGAGTGAATGAGAGTTCAAAGTTCATACCAAGTTTCCATACTTTTAAGATCGTGCTATATTCTTGCAGTTATAGTCGAAATTCATCCTTTCGGTGTGTCGATTAGTCACCTTCACATTGAACACGATGCTAATTTCGTTAGGTTATTTTCTGAGCCCTTTTAACGTAGGACTGTCATCCTCACGTCCTCGGAACAGAAAGTTGAATTTTCTTGTATGTTTCATAGTTTACAACCAATGTCTGTTCACTTGGGCGGGGCCTCTGAGTGAGCAGAGTTTCTCTATGACACACCGTTCTCTCATTTAAGAAGCTAAAATTACATTTAATCTTTCCACAAATAGTTAATAATTTAAGCATTTAAGCATTTAATCTGATAACTAGAATGTGTGGACTTTCCAAGGTACAGTTTATGTCATCCTGTCATTAGTAGTAATATCTCAGACAACAACTGATCTGAGATCATATTCATTAAGTACCAACGCATATTTTCAACTGGTTGGATTGCCGAAATATGGTTCCGTTTCCCACCTTTTGGATGTTACTAGACTCTCTATGTTACAAAGTCTTTACAAGAGTCAACTCTATAAAGTAGAGAGAGAGAAAAGGGGAAAGGTATTTATAGGGGTCATAAACCTCCCCCAACAGGCCAACATCATGACAACATTCACATACAACACACACACTAAAGCACACACCTCAGAAAGAGGAGAGAGTTTGCACACACACACACACACACACACACACACACACACACACACACACACACACGCACACACACACTAGAGCGCACACTCCAAAAAAGAGCAGTGAGTATGCTCACACACACACATGGGTCATTCTCACGGAACTGACATTTGACGCAAAAATTCTGAAGTGTAATTTTTCTTGTCATTTTCTCTTGGATCACTGAGATTAGGATCTGTACTTATCTATGCTTTTTCTATTAGATATGATGTATTTTACCACAATTCCCACAACGATCAACACAAACATTCTCATTACCGAAACAGTCCAAAAAAGTTATAAACAAATCCATTTTTTTACACTGCTCCCCTAATTAATATTGTTTTAGCATTATCAAGTCATTATTTTATTAGTGTATTTACAGTACCAGTCAAAGGTTTGGACACACCTACTCATTCCAGGTTTTTACATTTTTTAAAACTATTTTCTACATTGTAGAATAGTGAAGACATCAAAACTATGAAATAATATATATGGAATCATGTCCAAAGGTTTTAGATTTTAGATTATTCAAAGTAGCCACCCTTTGCCTTGATGACAGCTTTGCACACTCTTAGCATTCTCTCAACAAGCTTCATGAAGAATGGTTTTCCAACAGTATTCATCCCCTTTGGAATTTTTTCTATGTGTTGCATTACAACCTGTAATTTAAATAGATTTTTATTTGGATTTCATGTCATGGAAAAAAATAACTTGTTGAAAAAAATTCTAAAAACGAAAACGGAAAAGTGGCATATGAATTCACCCTTTTGCTATGAGATCTGGTGCAACCAATTACCTTCAGATGTCCACCTGTGTGCAATCTAAGTGTCACATGATCTGTCACATGATCTCAGGAATTATACACCAGTTCTGAAAGGCCCCAGAGTCTGCAACACCACTAAGCAAGTGGCACCACCAAGCAAGTGGCACCATGAAGACCAAGGAGCTCTTCAAACAGGTCAGGGACAAAGTTGTGGAGAAGTACAGATCAGGGTTGGGTTATAAAAAAATATCTGAAACTTTGAACATCCCATGGAGCACCATTAAATCCATTATTACAAAATGGAAAGAATATGGCACCACAACAAATCTGCCAAGAGAGGGCCGCCCACCAAAACTCAAGGACCAGGCAAGGAGGGCATTGATCAGAGAGGCAACAAAGAGACCAAAGATGACCCTGAAGGAGCTGTAAAAGCTCCACAGCGGAGATTGGAGTATCTGTCCATAGGACCACTTTCAGCCATACACTCCACAGAGCTGGGCTTTATGAAAGAGTAACCAGAAAAAAGCCATTGCTTAAAGAAAAAAATAAGCAAACAAGTTTGGTGTTCACCAAAAGGCATCTGGGAGACTCCCCAAACATATGGAAGAAGGTACTCTGGTCAGATGAGGCTAAAATTGAGCTTTTTGGCCATCAAGGAAAACGCTATGTCTGGCGCAAACCCAACACCTCTCATCACCCCCCAAGAACACCATCCCTGTGGGGATGTTTTTCATCGGCAGGGACTGGGAAACTAGTCAGAATTGAAGGAATGATGGATGGCGCTAAATACAGGGAACTTCTTGAGGGAAACCTGTTTCAGTCTTCCAGAGATTTGAGACTGGGACGGAGGTTCACCTTTCAGCAGGACAATGACCCTAAGCATACTGCTAAAGCAACACTCGAGTGGTTTCAGGGGAAACATTGAAATGTCTTGGAATGGCCTAGTCAAAGCCTAGACCTCAATCCAATTGAGAATCTGTGGTATGACTTAAAGATTGCTGTACACCAGCAGAACCCATCCAACTTGAAGGAGTTGGAGCAGTTTTGCCTTGAAGAACGGAAAAAAATCCCAGTGGCTAGATGTTCCAAGTTTATAAAGACATACCTAAAGAGACTTGCAGCTGTAGTTATTGCAAAAGGTGGCTCTACAAAGTATTGACTTTTGGGGGGTGAATAGTTATACACGCTCAAGTTTATTTTTTTGTCTTATTTCTTATTTCTTTCACAATAAAAAAAATATTTTGCATCTTCAAAGTGGTAGGCATGTTATGTAAATCAAATTATACAAACCCCCCAAAATCCATTTTAATTACAGGTTGTAAGGCAACAAAATGGGAAAAATGCCAAGGGGGGTGAATACTGAGCACTTGTTAGCTGCTTTTCCTTCACTCTGCGGTCCAACTCATCCCAAACCATCTGGGTTGTGGAATTATGTTTTATCGAATGTTTTACAAATGAATTAAAAACTAAAACCTGAAATGTCTTGAGTCAATAAGTGTTCAACCCTTTTGTTATGGTAAGCCTAAACAAGTTCAGGAGTACATATTTGCTTAACAAGTCACAAAGTAAGTTGCATACTCTGTGTGCAAAAATAGTTTTTAACATGATTTTTTAATGACTACCCCATCTCTGTACCCCACATATACAAATATATGTAAGGTCTCACAGTCGAGCAGGGAATTTCAAACACAGATTCAACCACAAAGACCAGGGAGGTTTTCCAATGCCTCGCAAACAAGAGCACCTTTTGGTAGATGAGTAAAAAATAAAAAGCAGACATTGAATACCCCTTTCAGCATGGTGAAGTTATTAATTACACTTTGGATGTTGGATGGTGTATCAACACACCCAGTCTCTACAAAAATACAGACTTCCTTCCTAACTCAGTTGCCAGAGAGGAATCTGCTTGAAAATCTATGCCAATACCTTAAAATGGTTGTTTAACAAACAATTTGACAGAGCCTGAAGAATTTTTAAAAGAATAATGGCCAAATGTTGCACATTCCAGAGTGGAAAGCTCCTAGAGACTTACCCAGAAAGATTTACAGCCGTAATCTCTGCCAAAGGTGATTTTAACATATATTGACTCAGGGGGTTGAATACTTATCTAATCAAGATATGTTACTGGTTTTTTGTTTTTTGTTTTTACAAATGTTAAATATTTTCTTCCACTTTGACATTATGGTATTTTGTGTAGATCGTTGACAACAAATGACAGTTAAATCCATTTGAATCCCACTGTGTAACACAACAAAATGTGGAAAATATTTTCTGAATGCACTCTAGGTAGAGAACATTGAACAAAGCAAGGCTATGTCAATAATTAAGAAGCTCTCGATTACCAAAAGGATTGTTTTCATTCCCAAAATGACATGGTAATGAGAAGTTTGTGTTTCGGTAATAAGGGACCCTTAGCTCAATCTGCAAATATTAGGAAACAGCCATTATGATTCAGATAAAAATTGACCACATCGCTAAAGTCCATTCGTGCCTCCCTCCACATTGGTAAAGTAATGGTTCTCTGACTTTTTCCAATTTGAGTCGTTTTGGTAATGAGGACAAGTGGGGTGAAGGGGGTGTTTGAAAATAAGAACCACATTCTGAAGGCATATAAGCAAATAAACTAACAAAGACATCCTCCAGCCATTTTGGAACTTCTACTGTTGAAAACCGATATGCCAAGCATAAATACAGTAAATTACACACACTAAAGGATGAAATAATATGTTTTGAGCAAAATAGTGTTTTTTAGACACAACTGCAAACTTCAAGGAGTAGGCCATTGAAGGAGTTGGTCTGATGGTGGCCTCTGATGTCATCAGCCTCCCCCCTTGATTGAGGAACAAAATAGGAAAGCACCCCCCCCCCCCCCACTTGTACCATGTCATTACTTACCTGTACCACCTATTGAGATGTGCCTTTTGTTAAGAAGATCAGGTGTTGAATGAGCTGAAAAGGAGACTGGAGTTCCACTTTAACTTGTGCTCATCTAGGACTACTCCTCTAGATGATGCATCATGGGTGACTAAAACATTATTTTAAAAAAAGTTTTTAAAGGAACTTGAAAAAGTGTAATGAGACCACAGACACTGTTTTTACCTTATAAATATTATTTAATGTAGACTTTAATTTGCATGATTTGTGGACAAACTACAGCAACCTGTTATGTGTTTTATTCAAATAATGTCACGTTCTGACCTTTATTTCCTTTGTTTTGTATTTATTTAGTATGGTCAGGGCGTGAGTTGGGTGGGCAGTCTATGTTTGTTTTTCTATGTTTTAGGGGTATTTCTATGTTTCGGCCTAGTATGGTTCTCAATCAGAGGCAGGTGTCATTAGTTGTCTCTGATTGAGAATCATACTTAGGTAGCCTGGGTTTCACTGTGTGTTGGTGGGTGATTGTTCCTGTCTCTGTGTTTTGCACCAGATAGGGCTGTTTTTGGTTTTCCACGTTTATTGTTTTGTAGTGTTCGTTTTTATTAAACATGAATCAATATAACCACGCTGTGTTTTGGTCCTCTACTTCACCACAGGAATACCCTTACAAATAAGTTAGGTTTTCTAAAGTAAAATGGTATAAAATGACCTGGGAATTGAATCTGGACGCAGTTCGGTATAGAGAATTTGGGCTGAAAATGTACAAAAAACAGGTGAAAATGTAAAAAGTATTTAAAATAAAGACACTTAAGCCAAAAACGAAACATCTTAGTCAAATTGACAGTTGATTTTTGCAGATGCATCATGGTTTTGTAACTCAATTTGCTGCAGACATTTTAAAACTGCTTTCAAATCCCACAGGCACTCAGGCTGCATTATTAGAATTAGATTATAGTGCCTATTGAGCCCCCCTTCAGCGACATGTCAGCAGCAACACACTATGCCCACCCTGCAGAGAGAGTCTGCCTACAGGTCACGTGCACACGCACACACATGTAGACACACACCAGACAGTCAGCTGGTGGAGCCTTCCTTATGCACCAGTTGACATCACATCTGTTTACTCATTTCCTCAACATCAGCCCAGGTAATGCACTGTAAATTATGTGGCTGTATAATCACTATGGTTTTACACTGAGTATACAAAACTTTAGGATTACATAGACTGACCAGGTGAAAGCTATGATTCCTTATTGATGTCACCTGTTAAATCTACTTCCATCAGTGTAGATGAAGGGGCGGAGACAGGTTAAAGAAGGATTTTTAAGGCTTGAGACAATTGAGACATGGATTGTGCATGCGTGCCATTCAGACGGTGAATGGGCAAGACAAAAGATTGTGCTTTTGAACGTGGTATGGTAGTACGTGCCAGGTGCACCGGTTTGAGTATGTCAAGAACCTCAGCGCTGCTGGTGTAACCCATGTGAAATGGCTAGCTAGTTAGCAGGGTGCGCGCTAATAGCGTTTCAATCGGTGACATCACTCACTCTGAGACCTTGAAGTAGTTGTTTCCCATGCCAGGCCGTGGCTTTTGTGGAGCAATAGGTAACGAAGCTTGGAGTGTATCAGTTTTTGATGTGTGCAGAGGGTCCCTGGTTCGAGCCCAGGTAGTGGTGAGGAGAGGGACGGAAGCAATACTGTTACATTGGGTTTTTCACACTCGACAGTTTCCCATGTGATCAAGAATGGTCCACCACCCAAAGGACATCTTGCTGACTTGACACAACTGTGGGAAGCATTGGAGTCAACATGGGCCAGCATCGATGTGAAACGCTTTGACACCTTGTAGAGTCCATGACCCGACGAATTGAGGCTGTTCTGAAGGCAAAAAAGGGTGCAACATAATATGTTCTTAATGTGTTGTACACTCAGTATATATTGTTTCAGTATGATATGTTGGATAAAGGAATAACGACAGACACCAATGTCAGGTTCAATAGCCTTGTTTGTGCATTGAACGAATGGCTACAACTGGAGTTCGGGGAACAGTCCGGCTAGTCGATTACCTATCAACTAGACTCCCTAACATATATAATTACTGTAAATGATGTGCATGTGTAATAACCATGGTTTGAAATGAGGAGATAGTACAGTATGGTGTTGTGGTACAGGAATAAACACCACTGGGGATACAGTATAGTGATATGGTATAGATATCAACACCACTGGTGGTACAGTATAGTGATGTGGTAAACTGTAGTTATCAACACCACTGGTGTTACAGTATAGTGATATGGTATAGATATAAACAACGATGGTGTTACAGAATAGTGATGTGGTAAACTGTAGTTATCAACACCACTGGTGGTACAGTATAGTGATGTGGTAAACTGTAGTTATCAACACCACTGGTGTTACAGTATAGTGATATGGTATAGATATCAACACCACTGGTGGTACAGTATAGTGATGTGGTATAGATATCAACACCACTGGTGGTACAGTATAGTGATGTGGTAAACTGTAGTTATCAACACCACTGGTGTTACAGTATAGTGATATGGTATAGATATCAACACCACTGGTGTTACAGTATAGTGATGTGGTATAGATATCAACACCACTGGTGGTACAGTATAGTGATGTGGTAAACTGTAGTTATCAACACCACTGGTGTTACAGTATAGTGATATGGTATAGATATCAACACCACTGGTGTTACAGTATAGTGATATGGTATAGATATAAACAACGATGGTGTTACAGAATAGTGATGTGGTAAACTGTAGTTATCAACACCACTGGTGGTACAGTATAGTGATGTGGTAAACTGTAGTTATCAACACCACTGGTGGTACAGTATAGTGATGTGGTAAACTGTAGTTATCAACACCACTGGTGTTACAGTATAGTGATGTGGTATAGATATCAACAACGATGGTGTTACAGAATAGTGATGTGGTTTAATGTAGGAATCAACACCACTGGTGGTACAGAATAGTGATGTGGTAAACTGTAGGTATCAACACCGCTGGTGGTACAGTATAGTGATGTGGTATAGATATCAACACCACTGGTGGTACAGTATAGTGATGTGGTAAACTGTAGTTATCAACACCGATGGTGGTACAGAATAGTAATGTGGTAAACTGTAGGTATCAACACCACTGGTGGTACAGTATAGTGATGTGGTTTAATGTAGGAATCAACACCACTGGTGGTACAGTAAAGTGATGAGGTATAGGAATCAACACCACTGGTGGTACAGAATAGTGATGTGGTATAATGTAGGTATCAACACCACTGGTGGTACAGAATAGTGATGTGGTAAACTGTAGGTATCAACACCACTGGTGGTACAGTATAGTGATGTGGTATAGATATCAACACCGATGGTGGTACAGTATAGTGATGTGGTATAGATATCAACACCACTGGTGGTACAGTATAGTGATGTGGTATAGATATCAACACCACTGGTGGTACAGTATAGTGATGTGGTATAGATATCAACACCACTGGTGGTACAGTATAGTGATGTGGTATAGATATCAACACCACTGGTGGTACAGTATAGTGATGTGGTAAACTGTAGGTATCAACACCACTGGTGTTACAGTATAGTGATATGGTATAAGGTAGGTATCAACACCGATGGTGGTAGAGTATAGTGATGTGGTAAACTGTAGGTATCAACACCACTGGTGGTACAGTATAGTGATGTGGTAAACTGTAGGTATCAACATTACTGGTGTTACAGTATAGTGATGTGGTATAGATATCAACACCGATGGTGGTACAGTATAGTGATGTGGTATAATGTAGGAATCAACACCACTGGTGGTACAGTAAAGTGATGAGGTATAGGAATCAACACCACTGGTGGTACAGAATAGTGATGTGGTAAACTGTAGGTATCAACACCACTGGTGGTACAGTATAGTGATGTGGTATAGATATCAACACCGATGGTGGTACAGTATAGTGATGTGGTAAACTGTAGGTATCAACATTACTGGTGTTACAGTATAGTGATGTTGTAAACTGTAGGGATCAACACCACTGGTGGTACAGTATAGTGATGTGGTAAACTGTAGGTATCAACACCACTGGTGGTACAGAATAGTGATGTGGTAAACTGTAGGTATCAACATTACTGGTGTTACAGTATAGTGATGTGGTATAGATATCAACACCGATGGTGTTACAGAATAGTGATGTGGTAAACTGTAGGTATCAACACCACTGGTGGTACAGTATAGTGATGTGGTAAACTGTAGATATCAACACCACTGGTGGTACAGAATAGTGATGTGGTATAATGTAGGAATCAACACCACTGGTGGTACAGTATAGTGATGTGGTATAATGTAGGAATCAACACCACTGGTGGTACAGTATAGTGATATGGTATAGATATCAACACCGATGGTGGTACAGTATAGTGATGTGGTATAGATATCAACACCACTGGTGTTACAGTATAGTGATGTGGTATAGATATCAACACCACTGGTGTTACAGTATAGTGATGTGGTATAGATATCAACACCACTGGTGGTACAGTATAGTGATGTGGTATAATGGAGGAATCAACACCACTGGTGGTACAGTATAGTGATGTGGTATAATGTAGGTATCAACACCACTGGTGGTACAGGATAGTGATGTGGTAAACTGTAGGTATCAACATTACTGGTGGTACAGGATAGTGATGTGGTAAACTGTAGGTATCAACATTACTGGTGGTACAGTATAGTGATGTGGTAAACTGTAGGTATCAACACCACTGGTGGTACAGTATAGTGATGTGGTAAACTGTAGGTATCAACATTACTGGTGTTACAGTATAGTGATGTGGTATAGATATCAACACCGATGGTGTTACAGTATAGTGATGTTGTAAACTGTAGGTATCAACACCACTGTTGGTACAGAATAGTGATGTGGTATAATGTAGGAATCAACACCACTGGTGGTACAGAATGGTGATGTGGTAAACTGTAGCTTTCAACACCACTGGTGGTAGAGTACAGTGATGTGGTATAATGTAGGTATCAACACCACTGGTGGTACAGAATAGTGATGTGGTAAACTGTAGATATCAACACCACTGGTGGTACAGAATAGTGATGTGGTATAATGTAGGAATCAACACCACTGGTGGTACAGAATAGTGATGTGGTATAATATAGGAATCAACACCACTGGTGGTACAGTATAGTGATATGGTATAGATATCAACACCGATGGTGGTACAGTATAGTGATGTGGTATAGATATCAACACCACTGGTGTTACAGTATAGTGATGTGGTATAGATATCAACACCACTGGTGGTACAGTATAGTGATGTGGTATAATGTAGGAATCAACACCACTGGTGGTACAGTAAAGTGATGAGGTATAGGAATCAACACCACTGGTGGTACAGAATAGTGATGTGGTATAATGTAGGTATCAACACCACTGGTGGTACAGTGGTACAGAATAGATATGATGTGGTAAATAGTGATGTGGTAAATCAGGTATCACATTACTGGTGTTACAGTATAGTGATGTTGTAAACTGTAGGTATCAACACCACTGGTGGTACAATATAGTGATGTGGTATAATTTAGGAATCAACACCAATGGTGGTACAGTATAGTGATGTGGTAAACTGTAGTTATCAACACCACTGGTGGTACAGAATAGTGATGTGGTGTAGATATCAACACCGCTGGTGGTACAGTATAGTGATGTGGTATAATGTAGGTATCAACACCACTGGTGGTATAGAATAGTGATGTGGTATAGATATCAACACCGCTGGTGGTACAGTATAGTGATGTGGTAAACTGTAGTTATCAACACCACTGGTGGTACAGAATAGTGAGATGGTATAGATATCAACACCGATGGTGGTACAGTATAGTGATATGGTATAGATATCAACACCGATGGTGGAACAGTATAATGATGTGGTATAATGTAGGTATCAACACCACTGGTGGTACAGAATAGTGATGTGGTTTAATGTAGGAATCTACACCACTGGTGGTACAGTAAAGTGATGAGGTATAGGAATCAACACCACTGGTGGTACAGAATAGTGATGTGGTAAACTGTAGGTATCAACACCACTGGTGGTACAGAATAGTGATGTGGTATAATGTAGGTATCAACACCACTGGTGGTATAGAATAGTGATGTGGTAAACTGTAGGTATCAACACCACTGGTGTTACAGTATAGTGATGTGGTATAGATATCAACACCGATGGTGGTACAGTATAGTGATGTGGTAAACTGTAGGTATCAACATTACTGGTGTTACAGTATAGTGATGTTGTAAACTGTAGGTATCAACACCACTGGTGGTACAGAATAGTGATGTGGTTTAATGTAGCTATCAACACCACTGGTGGTACAGTATAGTGATGTGGTAAACTGTAGTTATCAACACCACTGGTGGTACAGAATAGTGATGTGGTAAACTGTAGTTATCAACACCACTGGTGGTACAGAATAGTGAGATGGTATAGATATCAACACCGATGGTGGTACAGTATAGTGATATGGTATAGATATCAACACTGATGGTGGAACAGTATAGTGATGTGGTAAATTGTAGGTATCAACACCACTGGTGTTACAGTATAGTAATGTGGTAAACTGTAGGAATCAACAACACTGGTGGTACAGAATAGTGATGTGGTATAATGTAGGAATCAACACCACTGGTGGTACAGTATAGTAATGTGGTAAACTGTAGGAATCAACAACACTGGTGGTACAGAATAGTGATGTGGTATAATGTAGGAATCAACACCACTGGTGGTACAGTATAGTGATGTGGTTTAATGTAGGTATCAACACCACTGGTGGTACAGAATAGTTTTGTGGTAAAATGTAGGTATCAACACCACTGGTGGTAGAGTATAGTAATGTGGTAAACTGTAGGAATCAACAACACTGGTGGTACAGAATAGTGATGTGGTAAACTGTAGGTATCAACACCACTGGTGGTACAGAATAGTGGTGTGGTATAGGTATCAACACCACTGGTGGTACAGAATAGTGGTGGTACAGTATTTTTTTTTTGGTACAGAATAGTGATATGGTATAGATATCAACACCACTGGTGGTACAGAATAGTGAGATGGTATAGATATCAACACCGATGGTGGTACAGTATAGTGATATGGTATAGATATCAACACCGATGGTGGAACAGTATAGTGATGTGGTAAACTGTAGGTATCAACATTACTGGTGTTACAGTATAATGATGTGGTATAATGTAGGTATCAACACCACTGGTGGTACAGTATAGTGATGTGGTTTAATGTAGGAATCTACACCACTGGTGGTACAGTAAAGTGATGAGGTATAGGAATCAACACCACTGGTGGTACAGAATAGTGATGTGGTAAACTGTAGGTATCAACACCACTGGTGTTACAGTATAGTGATGTGGTATAGATATCAACACCGATGGTGGTACAGTATAGTGATGTGGTAAACTGTAGGTATCAACACCACTGGTGGTACAGAATAGTGATGTGGTTTAATGTAGGTATCAACACCACTGGTGGTACAGTATAGTGATGTGGTAAACTGTAGTTATCAACACCACTGGTGGTACAGAATAGTGATGTGGTAAACTGTAGTTATCAACACCACTGGTGGTACAGAATAGTGAGATGGTATAGATATCAACACCGATGGTGGTACAGTATAGTGATATGGTATAGATATCAACACTGATGGTGGAACAGTATAGTGATGTGGTATAATGTAGGTATCAACACCACTGGTGGTAGAGTATAGTAATGTGGTAAACTGTAGGAATCAACAACACTGGTGGTACAGAATAGTGATGTGGTAAACTGTAGGTATCAACACCACTGGTGGTACAGAATAGTGGTGTGGTATAGGTATCAACACCACTGGTGGTACAGAATAGTGGTGGTACAGTATTTTTTTTTTGGTACAGAATAGTGATATGGTATAGATATCAACACCACTGGTGGTACAGAATAGTGAGATGGTATAGATATCAACACCGATGGTGGTACAGTATAGTGATATGGTATAGATATCAACACCGATGGTGGAACAGTATAGTGATGTGGTAAACTGTAGGTATCAACATTACTGGTGTTACAGTATAATGATGTGGTATAATACAGGTGGTACAGAATAGTGATGTGGTATAGATATCAACACCGATGGTGATACAGTATAGTGATATGGTATAGATATCAACACCGATGGTGGAACAGTATAGTGATGTGGTAAATTGTAGGTATCAACACCACTGGTGGTACAGAATAGTGATGTGGTATAATGTAGGAATCAACACCACTGGTGGTACAGAATAGTGATGTGGTATAATGTAGGTATCAACACCACTGGTGGTACAGAATAGTGATGTGGTAAACTGTAGGTATCAACACCACTGGTGTTACAGTATATAGTGATGTGGTATAATGTAGGTATCAACACCACTGGCGGTAGAGTATAGTGATGTGGTATAATGTAGGTATCAACACCACTGGTGTTACAGTATAGTGATGTGGTAATCTGTAGGTATCAACACCAATGGTGGTACAGTATAGTGATGAGGTATATAAATCAACACCACTGGTGGTATAGTATGGTGATGTGGTACAGGAATCAACACCACTGGTGGTACAGTATAGTGATGTGGTATAATGTAGGTATCAACACCACTGGTTGTACAGTATAGTGATGTGGTATAGGAATCAACACCACTGGTGGTACAGTATAGTGATGTGGTATACGGTAGGAATCAACACCACTGGTGGTATAGTATAGTGATGTGGTATAGATATCAACACCACTGGTGGTACAGAATAGTGATGTGGTAAACTGTAGGTATCAACACCACTGGTGGTCAAGTATAGTGATGTGGTTTAATGTAGGAATCAACACCACTGGTGGTACAGTATATTGATGTGGTAAACTGTAGGTATCAACACCACTGGTGGTCAAGTATAGTGATGTGGTTTAATGTAGGAATCAACACCACTGGTGGTACAGTAAAGTGATGAGGTATAGGAATCAACACCACTGGTGGTAAAGAATAGTGATGTGGTATAATGTAGGAATCAACACCACTGGTGGTATAGAATAGTGATGTGGTATAATGTAGGAATCAACACCAATGGTGGTACAGTATAGTGATGAGGTATATAAATCAACACCACTGGTGGTACAGAATAGTGATGTGGTAAACTGTAGGAATCAACACCACTGGTGGTACAGTATAGTGATGTGAAATAGGAATCAACACCACTGGTGGTACAGGATAGTGATGTGGTAAACTGTAGGTATCAACACCACTGGTGGTACAGTATAGTGATGTGGTATAATGTAGGAATCAACACCACTGCTGGTACAGAATAGTGATGTGGTATAATGTAGGTATCAACACCACTGGTGGTACGGAATAGTGATGAGGTATAGGAATCAACACCACTGGTGGTACAGAATAGTGATGTGGTATAATGTAGGAATCAACACCAATGGTGGTACAGAGTAGTGATGAGGTATAATGTAGGAATCAACACCACTGGTGGTACAGTACAGTGATGTGGTATAGGAATCAACACCACTGGTGGTACAGTATAGTGATGAGGTATATGAATCAACACCACTGGTGGTACAGTATAGTGATGAGGTATATGAATCAACACCACTGGTGGTACAGTATAGTGATGAGGTATACTGTAGGAATCAACACCACTGGTGGTACAGAATAGTGATGAGGTATATACATCAACACCACTGGTGGTACAGTATAGTGATGAGGTATACTATAGGAATCAACACCACTGGTGGTACAGAATAGTGATGTGGTAAACTGTAGGTATCAACACCACTGGTGGTACAGAATAGTGATATGGTATAGATATCAACACCGATGGTGGTACAGAATAGTGATGTGGTAAACTGTAGGTATCAACACCACTGGTGGTACAGAATAGTGGTGGTACAGTATTTATTTTTTGGTACAGAATAGTGATATGGTATAGACATCAACACCACTGGTGGTACAGAATAGTGGTGGTACAGTATTTTTTTTTGGTACAGAATAGTGATATGGTATAGATATCAACACCACTGGTGGTACAGAATAGTGATGTGGTATAGATATCAACACCGATGGTGATACAGTATAGTGATATGGTATAGATATCAACACCGATGGTGGAACAGTATAGTGATGTGGTAAATTGTAGGTATCAACACCACTGGTGGTACAGAATAGTGATGTGGTATAATGTAGGATACAACACCACTGGTGGTACAGAATAGTGATGTGGTATAATGTAGGTATTAACACCACTGGTGGTACAGAATAGTGATGTGGTAAACTGTAGGTATCAACACCACTGGTGTTACAGTATAGTGATGTGGTATAATGTAGGTATCAACACCACTGGCGGTAGAGTATAGTGATGTGGTATAATGTAGGTATCAACACCACTGGTGGTACAGTATAGTGATGTGGTAAACTGTAGGTATCAACACCACTGGTGTTACAGTATAGTGATGTGGTAATCTGTAGGTATCAACACCAATGGTGGTACAGTATAGTGATGAGGTATATAAATCAACACCACTGGTGGTATAGTATAGTGATGTGGTATAGGAATCAACACCACTGGTGGTACAGTATAGTGATGTGGTATAATGTAGGTATCAACACCACTGGTGGTACAGTATAGTGATGTGGTATAGGAATCAACACCACTGGTGGTATAGTATAGTGATGTGGTTTAATGTAGGAATCAACACTACTGGTGGTACAGTATAGTGATGTGGTAAACTGTAGGTATCAACACCACTGGTGGTCAAGTATAGTGATGTGGTTTAATGTAGGAATCAACACCACTGGTGGTACAGAATAGTGATGTGGTATAATGTAGGAATCAACACCACTGGTGGTATAGAATAGTGATGTGGTATAATGTAGGTATCAACACCACTGGTGGTACAGAATAGTGATGTGGTATAATGTAGGAATCAACACCAATGGTGGTACAGTATAGTGATGAGGTATATAAATCAACACCACTGGTGGTACAGAATAGTGATGTGGTAAACTGTAGGAATCAACACCACTGGTGGTACAGTATAGTGATGTGAAATAGGAATCAACACCACTGGTGGTACAGGATAGTGATGTGGTAAACTGTAGGTATCAACACCACTGGTGGTACAGTATAGTGATGTGGTATAATGTAGGAATCAACACCACTGCTGGTACAGAATAGTGATGTGGTATAATGTAGGTATCAACACCACTGGTGGTACGGAATAGTGATGAGGTATAGGAATCAACACCACTGGTGGTACAGAATAGTGATGTGGTATAATGTAGGAATCAACACCAATGGTGGTACAGAGTAGTGATGAGGTATAATGTAGGAATCAACACCACTGGTGGTACAGTACAGTGATGTGGTATAGGAATCAACACCACTGGTGGTACAGTATAGTGATGAGGTATATGAATCAACACCACTGGTGGTACAGTATAGTGATGAGGTATATGAATCAACACCACTGGTGGTACAGTATAGTGATGAGGTATATGAATCAACACCACTGGTGGTACAGTATAGTGATGAGGTATATACATCAACACCACTGGTGGTACAGTATAGTGATGAGGTATACTGTAGGAATCAACACCACTGGTGGTACAGAATAGTGATGAGGTATATACATCAACACCACTGGTGGTACAGTATAGTGATGAGGTATACTATAGGAATCAACACCACTGGTGGTACAGAATAGTGATGTGGTAAACTGTAGGAATCAACACCACTGGTGGTACAGTATAGTGATGTGAAATAGGAATCAACACCACTGGTGGTACAGGATAGTGATGTGGTAAACTGTAGGTATCAACACCACTGGTGGTACAGTATAGTGATGTGGTATAATGTAGGAATCAACACCACTGCTGGTACAGAATAGTGATGTGGTATAATGTAGGTATCAACACCACTGGTGGTACGGAATAGTGATGAGGTATAGGAATCAACACCACTGGTGGTACAGAATAGTGATGTGGTATAATGTAGGAATCAACACCAATGGTGGTACAGTATAGTGATGTGGTATAGGAATCAACACCAATGGTGGTACAGTATAGTGATGAGGTATAGGAATCAACACCACTGGTGGTACAGAATAGTGATGAGGTATAATGTAGGAATCAACACCACTGGTGGTACAGTACAGTGATGTGGTATAGGAATCAACACCACTGGTGGTACAGAATAGTGATGTGGTATAATGTAGGAATCAACACCAATGGTGGTACAGAGTAGTGATGAGGTATAATGTAGGAATCAACACCACTGGTGGTACAGTACAGTGATGTGGTATAGGAATCAACACCACTGGTGGTACAGTATAGTGATGAGGTATATGAATCAACACCACTGGTGGTACAGTATAGTGATGAGGTATATGCATCAACACCACTGGTGGTACAGTATAGTGATGAGGTATACTGTAGGAATCAACACCACTGGTGGTACAGAATAGTGATGAGGTATATACATCAACACCACTGGTGGTACAGTATAGTGATGAGGTATACTATAGGAATCAACACCACTGGTGGTACAGAATAGTGATGTGGTAAACTGTAGGTATCAACACCACTGGTGTTACAGTATAGTGATATGGTATAGATATCAACACCGATGGTGGTACAGTATAGTTATGTGGTAAACTGTAGGTATCAACACCACTGGTGTTACAGTATAGTGATGTTGTAAACTGTAGGGATCAACACCACTGGTGGTAAAGTATAGTGATGTGGTATAATGGAGGAATCAACACCACTGGTGGTACAGAATAGTGATGTGGTATAATGTAGGTATCAACACCAATGGTGGTACTGTATAGTGATGAGGTATATAAATCAACACCACTGCTGGTACAGAATAGTGATGTGGTAAACTGTAGGAATCAACACCACTGGTGTTACAGTATAGTGATGTGGTATAATGTAGGTATCAACACCACTGGATGGTACAGAATAGTGATGTGGTATAATGTAGGTATCAACACCACTGGTGGTACAGAATGGTGATGTGGTATAATGTAGGTAACAACACCACTGGTGGTACAGTATAGTGATGTGGTATAATGTAGGTATCAACACCACTGGTGGTACAGAATAGTGATGTGGTATAATGTAGGAATCAACACCAATGGTGGTACAGTATAGTGATGAGGTATATAAATCAACACCACTGGTGGT
Organism: Oncorhynchus nerka; assembly: GCF_034236695.1. Lineage (NCBI taxonomy): Eukaryota > Metazoa > Chordata > Actinopteri > Salmoniformes > Salmonidae > Oncorhynchus > Oncorhynchus nerka. The sequence goes on from NC_088409.1 coordinate 26,703,679, forward strand.
ACAGAATAGTGATGGGGTAAACTGTAGGAATCAACACCACTGGTGGTACAGTATAGTGATGTGAAATAGGAATCAACACCACTGGTGGTACAGGATAGTGATGTGGTAAACTGTAGGTATCAACACCACTGGTGGTACAGTATAGTGATGTGGTATAATGTAGGAATCAACACCACTGCTGGTACAGAATAGTGATGTGGTATAATGTAGGTATCAACACCACTGGTGGTACGGAATAGTGATGAGGTATAGGAATCAACACCACTGGTGGTACAGAATAGTGATGTGGTATAATGTAGGAATCAACACCAATGGTGGTACAGTATAGTGATGTGGTATAGGAATCAACACCACTGGTGGTACGGAATAGTGATGAGGTATAGGAATCAACACCACTGCTGGTACAGAATAGTGATGTGGTATAATGTAGGAATCAACACCAATGGTGGTACAGTATAGTGATGAGGTATAGGAATCAACACCACTGGTGGTACAGAATAGTGATGAGGTATAATGTAGGAATCAACACCACTGGTGGTACAGTACAGTGATGTGGTATAGGAATCAACACCACTGGTGGTACAGTATAGTGATGAGGTATATGAATCAACACCACTGGTGGTACAGTATAGTGATGAGGTATATGAATCAACACCACTGGTGGTACAGTATAGTGATGAGGTATACTGTAGGAATCAACACCACTGGTGGTACAGAATAGTGATGAGGTATATAAATCAACACCACTGGTGGTACAGTATAGTGATGAGGTATACTATAGGAATCAACACCACTGGTGGTACAGAATAGTGATGTGGTAAACTGTAGGTATCAACACCACTGGTGTTACAGTATAGTGATATGATATAGATATCAACACCGATGGTGGTACAGTATAGTTATGTGGTAAACTGTAGGTATCAACACCACTGGTGTTACAGTATAGTGATGTTGTAAACTGTAGGGATCAACACCACTGGTGGTAAAGTATAGTGATGTGGTATAATGGAGGAATCAACACCACTGGTGGTACAGAATAGTGATGTGGTATACTGTAGGTATCAACACCAATGGTGGTACAGTATAGTGATGAGGTATATAAATCAACACCACTGCTGGTACAGAATAGTGATGTGGTAAACTGTAGGAATCAACACCACTGGTGTTACAGTATAGTGATGTGGTATAATGTAGGTATCAACACCACTGGGTGGTACAGAATAGTGATGTGGTATAATGTAGGTATCAACACCACTGGTGGTACAGAATGGTGATGTGGTATAATGTAGGTAACAACACCACTGGTGGTACAGTATAGTGATGTGGTATAATGTAGGTATCAACACCACTGGTGGTACAGTATAGTGATGTGGTATATGAATCAACACCACTGGTGGTACAGTATAGTGATGTGGTATAGGAATCAACACCACTGGTGGTACAGTATAGTGATGAGGTATATGAATCAACACCACTGGTGGTACAGTATAGTGATGAGGTATATGAATAAACACCACTGGTGGTACAGTATAGTGATGAGGTATATGAATCAACACCACTGGTGTTACAGTATAGTGATGTTGTATAGGAATCAACACCACTGGTGGTACAGTATAGTGATGTGGTATAATGTAGGTTTCAACAAAACTGGTGGTACAGAATAGTGATGTGGTATAATGTAGGAATCAACACCACTGGTGGTACAGAATAGTGATGTGGTATAATGTAGGTATCAACACCACTGGTGGTACAGTATAGTGATGTGGTATAATGTAGGTATCAACACCACTGGTGGTACAGAATAGTGATGAGGTATATGAATCAACACCACTGCTGGTACAGAATGGTGATGTGGTATAATGTAGGAATCAACACCACTGGTGTTACAGAATAGTGATGAGGTATAATGTAGGAATCAACACCACTGGTGGTACAGTATAGTGATGAGGTATATGAATCAACACCACTGGTGGTACAGAATAGTGATGTGGTATAGGAATCAACACCACTGGTGGTACAGTATAGTGATGAGGTATATGAATCAACACCACTGGTGGTACAGTATAGTGATGTTGTAAACTGTAGGTTTCAACAAAACTGGTGGTACAGAATAGTGATGTGGTATAATGTAGGAATCAACACCACTGGTGGTACAGAATAGTGATGTGGTATAATGTAGGTATCAACACCACTGGTGTTACAGAATAGTGATGTGGTATAATGTAGGTATCAACACCACTGGTGGTACAGAATAGTGATGAGGTATATGAATCAACACCACTGCTGGTACAGAATAGTGATGTCGTATAGGAATCAACACCACTGGTGGTACAGAATAGTGATGTGGTAAACTGTAGGGAACAACACCACTGGTGGTAAAGTATAGTGATGAGGTATACTGTAGGAATCAACACCACTGGTGGTACAGAATAGTGATGTGGTATAATGTAGGTATCAACACCACTGGTGGTACAGAATGGTGATGTGGTATAATGTAGGTAACAACACCACTGGTGGTACAGTATAGTGATGTGGTATAATGTAGGAATCAACACCACTGGTGGTACAGTATAGTGATGTGGTATAATGTAGGAATCAACACCACTGGGTGGTACAGAATAGTGATGTGGTATAATGCAGGTATCAACACCACTGGTGGTACGGAATAGTGATGAGGTATAGGTATCAACACCGATGGTGGTACAGTATAGTGATGTGGTATAATGTAGGAATCAACACCACTGGTGGTACAGTATAGTGATGAGGTATATGAATCAACACCACTGGTGGTACAGAATAGTGATGTGGTATAGGAATCAACACCACTGGTGGTACAGTATAGTGATGAGGTATATGAATCAACACCACTGGTGGTACAGTATAGTGATGAGGTATATGAATCAACACCACTGGTGGTACAGTATAGTGATGTGAAATAGGAATCAACACCACTGGTGGTACAGGATAGTGATGTGGTAAACTGTAGGTATCAACACCACTGGTGGTACAGTATAGTGATGTGGTATAATGTAGGAATCAACACCACTGGGTGGTACAGAATAGTGATGTGGTATAATGTAGGTATCAACACCACTGGTGGTACAGAATGGTGATGTGGTATAATGTAGGAATCAACACCACTGGTGTTACAGAATAGTGATGTGGTATAATGTAGGTATCAACACCACTGGTGGTACAGAATAGTGATGTGGTATAATGTAGGTATCAACACCACTGGTGGTACAGAATGGTGATGTGGTATAATGTAGATATCAACACCACTGGTGTTACAGAATAGTGATGTGGTATAATGTAGGTATCAACACCACTGGTGGTACAGAATAGTGATGTGGTATAATGTAGGTATCAACACCACTGGTGGTACAGTATAGTGATATGGTATAATGTAGGTATCAACACCACTGGTGGTACAGAATAGTGATGTGGTATAATGTAGGTTTTTTATTTATTTTTATTTTATTTCACCTTTATTTAACCAGGTAGGCTAGTTGAGAACAAGTTCTCATTTGCAACTGCGTCCTGGCCAAGATAAAGCATAGCAGTGTGAACAGACAACACAGAGTTACACATGGAGTAAACAATTAACAAGTCAATAACACAGTAGAAAAAAAAAATGGGCAGTCTATATACAATGTGTGCAAAAGCCATGAGGAGGTAGGCGAATAATACAATTTTGCAGATTAACACTGGGGTGATAAATGATCAGATGGTCATGTACAGGTAGAGATATTGGTGTGCAAAAGAGCAGAAAAGTAAATAAATAAATAAAAAAACAGTATAAAAACAGTATGGGAATGAGGTAGGTGAAAATGGGTGGGCTATTTACCAATAGACTATGTACAGCTGCAGCGATCGGTTAGCTGCTCGGATAGCTGATGTTTGAAGTTGGTGAGGGAGATAAAAGTCTCCAACTTCAGCGATTTTTGCAGTTCGTTCCAGTCACAGGCAGCAGAGTACTGGAACGAAAGGCGGCCAAATGAGGTGTTGGCTTTAGGGATGATCAGTGAGATACACCTGCTAGAGCGTGTGCTACGGATGGGTGTTGCCATCGTGACCAGTGAACTGAGATAAGGCGGAGCTTTACCTAGCATGGACTTGTAGATGACCTGAGCCAGTGGGTCTGGCGACGAATATGTAGCGAGGGCCAGCCGACTAGAGCATACAAGTCGCAGTGGTGGGTGGTATAAGGTGCTTTGGTGACAAAACGGATGGCACTATGATAGACTGCATCCAGTTTGCTGAGTAGAGTGTTGGAAGCCATTTTGTAGATGACATCGCCGAAATCGAGGATCGGTAGGATAGTCAGTTTTACTAGGTAAGCTTGGCGGCGTGAGTGAAGGAGGCTTTGTTGCGGAATAGAAAGCCGACTCTTGATTTGATTTTCGATTGGAGATGTTTGATGTGAGTCTGGAAGGAGAGTTTGCAGTCTAGCCAGACACCTAGGTACTTATAGATGTCCACATATTCAAGGTCGGAACCATCCAGGGTGGTGATGCTAGTCGGGCATGCGGGTGCAGGCAGCGATCGGTTGAAAAGCATGCATTTGGTTTTACTCGCGTTTAAGAGCAGTTGGAGGCCACGGAAGGAGTGCTGTATGGCATTGAAGCTCGTTTGGAGGTTAGATAGCACAGTGTCCAATGACGGGCCGAAAGTATATAGAATGGTGTCGTCTGCGTGAGAGGTGGATCAGGGAATCGCCCGCAGCAAGAGCAACATCATTGATATATACAGAGAAAAGAGTCGGCCCGAGAATTGAACCCTGTGGCACCCCCATAGAGACTGCCAGAGGACCGGACAGCATGCCCTCCGATTTGACACACTGAACTCTGTCTGCAAAGTAATTGGTGAACCAGGCAAGGCAGTCATCCGAGAAACCGAGGCTATTGAGTCTGCCGATAAGAATATGGTGATTGACAGAGTCGAAAGCCTTGGCGAGGTCGATGAAGACGGCTGCACAGTACTGTCTTTTATCGATGGCGGTTATGATATCGTTTAGTACCTTGAGCGTGGCTGAGGTGCACCCGTGACCGGCTCGGAAACCAGATTGCACAGCGGAGAAGGTACGGTGGGATTCGAGATGGTCAGTGACCTGTTTGTTGACTTGGCTTTCAAGACCTTAGATAGGCAGGGCAGGATGGATATAGGTCTATAGCAGTTTGCGTCCAGGGTGTCTCCCTTTGAAGAGGGGGATGACTGCGGCAGCTTTCCAATCCTTGGGGATCTCAGACGATATGAAAGAGAGGTTGAACAGGCTGGTAATAGGGGTTGCGACAATGGCGGCAGATAGTTTCAGAAATAGAGGGTCCAGATTGTCAAGCCCAGCTGATTTGTACGGGTCTAGGTTTTGCAGCTCTTTCAGAACATCTGCTATCTGGATTTGGGTAAAAGGAGAACCTGGAGAGGCTTGGGCGAGGAGCTGCGGGGGGGGCGGAGCTGTTGGCCGAGGTTGAGTAGCCAGGCGGAAGGCATGGCCAGCCGTTGAGAAGTGCTTATTGAAGCTTTCGATAATCGTGGATTTATCGGTGGAGACCGTGTTACCTAGCCTCAGTGCAGTGGGCAGCTGGGAGGAGGTGCTCTTGTTCTCCATGGACTTCACAGTGTCCCAGAACTTTTGGAGTTGGAGCTACAGGATGCAAACTTCTGCCTGAAGAAGCTGGCCTTAGCTTTCCTGACTGACTGCGTGTATTGGTTCCTGACTTCCCTGAACAGTTGCATATCACGGGGGCTATTCGATGCTATTGCATTCCGCCACAGGATGTTTTTGTGCTGGTCGAGGGCAGTCAGGTCTGGAGTGAACCAAGGGCTGTATCTGTTCTTGGTTCTGCATTTTTTGAACGGAGCATGCTTATCTAAAATGGTGAGGAAGTTACTTTTAAAGAATGACCAGGCATCCTCAACTGACGGGATGAGGTCAATGTCCTTCCAGGATACCCGGGCCAGGTCGATTAGAAAGGCCTGCTCGCAGAAGTGTTTTAGGGAGCGTTTGACAGTGATGAGGGGTGGTCGTTTGACTGCGGCTCCGTGGCGGATACAGGCAATGAGGCAGTGATCGCTGAGATCCTGGTTGAAGACAGCGGAGGTGTATTTGGAGGGCCAGTTGGTCAGGATGACGTCTATGAGGGTGCCCTTGTTTACAGAGTTAGGGTTGTACCTGGTGGGTTCCTTGATGAGTTGAGTGAGATTGAGGGCATCTAGCTTACATTGTAGGACTGCCGGGGTGTTGAGCATATCCCAGTTTAGGTCACCTAACAGAACAAACTCTGAAGCTAGATGGGGGGCGATCAATTCACAAATGGTGTCCAGGGCACAGCTGGGAGCTGAGGGTGGCCGGTAGCAGGCGGCAACAGTGAGAGACTTATTTCTGGAGAGGGTAATTTTCAAAATGAGTAGTTCGAACTGTTTGGGTATGGACCTGGAAAGTATGACATTACTTTGCAGGCTATCTCTGCAGTAGACTGCAACTCCGCCCCCTTTGGTAGTTCTATCTTGACGGAAGATGTTATAGTTGGGTATGGAAATCTCTGAATTTTTGGTGGCCTTCCTGAGCCAGGATTCAGACACGGCAAGGACATCAGGGTTAGCAGAGTGTGCTAAAGCAGTGAGTAAAACAAACTTAGGGAGGAGGCTTCTGATGTTGACATGCATAAAACCAAGGCTTTTTCGATCACAGAAGTCAACAAATGAGGGTACCTGGGGACATGCAGGGCCTGGGTTTACCTCCACATCACCCGCGGAACAGAGAAGGAGTAGTATGAGGGTGCGGCTAAAGGCTATCAAAACTGGTCGCCTAGAGCGTTGGGGGCAGAGGATAAGAGGAGCAGGTTTCTGGGCATGGTAGAATATATTCAGGGCATAATGCGCAGACAGGGGTATGGTGGGGTGCGGGTACAGCGGAGGTAAGCCCAGGTACTGGGTGATGATGAGACAGGTTGTATCTCTGGACATGCTGGTTGTAATGGGTGAGGTCACCGCATGTGTGGGAGGTGGGACAAAGGAGGTAACAGGGGTATGCAGAGTGGGTCTAGGGGCTCCATTGTGAACTAAAACAATTATAACTAACCTGAACAACAGTATACAAGGCATATTGACATCTGAGAGAGACATACAGCGAGGCATACAGTAATCACAGGTGTTGAATTTGGAAAGCTAGCTAAAAACAGTAGGCGAGGCTAATCCGCTAGCACAACAAACAGCAGGTAAAATGGCGTTGACTAGGCAACGGGGCCGACAGGTAAGACAAACAAGCAGAAAGGAGTACCGTGATTAATGGACAGTCCAGCGTGCTTCAGCTATGTAGCCAAGAGATCAGTGTCCAGGGGCAGCGGTGGATGGGCAGGGGGGCTGGGCTGGCGAGTGTTATCCAGGTTTTTTTTTTAAACTAACAATGACTAACTAGCTTGTAGCTGGTTAGCGTCTGGAGGTTCTTGAGTGTGTCATAAAAATAAAAATAAGAGTAAAAGTAATAGCGATTCCGTATCACATTGGGTGAGGCAGGTTTCCGGAAGTTATAAACAAATTAAAAATCAAAAAGAGATAGAAAGTAAATGGGGTCAGAGAGTGATTGGGACGCGGTGGTTCAGACGGTTAGCAGGCCTGTGCTAACAAGCTAACAGTTCGTAGGCCCGAGCTAGACAAGGTAGCAGTTAGCGGACTGGAGCTTGACAAGCTAGCCGTTAGCAGGCCGAATTAGCAAGCAGGGAGATAGCGAGGGCTAGAGAGTTAACCTTTGGGGGGACGTCGCGATGGGGTGAGTCTGTTTATTCCTCTTCATGCGGTGAGCTGGAGATACAGCGATTCAGAAAGCTCGCGGGCCTTGGCCAGCAGATGGATCTTTGGCGATGTCGCAGCGGAAAAGCCTGTTGAAACCCCCTCTGACAATTATGTCGGCGGACCAGTCGTGATGGATCGGCGGGGCTCCGTGTCGGCAGTAGAGGGTCAGTAGAGGGTCCAGGCCAATTGGCAAATTAGGTATTTTTGGACCTCTTCGGCTAGTCGGGAGATGGGCTTAGCTCGAGGCTAGCTCCAGGCTAACTGGTGCTTGCTCTGGGACAGAGACGTTAGCCAGGAGTAGCCACTCGGATTGCAGCTAGCTATTTACGATGATCCGGTATAAAGGTTCAGAGCTTGCGGTAGGAATCCGGAGATGTGGTAGAGAAAAAGCAGTCTGATATGCTTTGGGTAGATGTCGCGCTGGTGTCCTAGTTAGCGTTGAAGACCGCTAGCAGTGGCTAGCTAGTAGCTAGTTAGCGGCTAGCTTCTGATGAGGGTTCCGATTCTAAAGTATAGAAAAAGCAGATCCGTACCACATTGGGTGATGCGGGTTGCAGGAGAGTATATTCAGCCTGTAGTTGGAAAGTGAGATTAAAATATGTACGAAATATATACAGAAAAAAAAAAAACGAGGAAAAACTATATTTACACTATACAGGACGGGACAAGACAAAACACACGTCCGACTGCTACGCATTCTGGATACAACACCATTGGTGGTATCAACACCATTGGTGGTACAGTATAGTGATGTGGTATAATGTAGGTATCGACATCACTGGTGGGACAGTATCGTGATGTGGTATATGGATCAACACCACTGGTGGTACAGTATAGTGATGTGGTATAATGTAGATATCGACACCACTGGTGGGACAGTATCGTGATGTGGTATATGGATCAACACCACTGGTGGTATAGTATCGTGATGTGGTATAATGTAGGAATCAACACCACTGGTGGTACAGAATAGTGATGTGGTTTAATGTAGGTATCAACACCATTGGTGGTACAGAATAGTGATGTGGTATAATGTAGGTATCAACACCATTGGTGGTACAGAATAGTGATGTGGTATAATGTAGGTATCGACACCACTGGTGGGACAGTATCGTGATGTGGTATATGGATCAACACCACTGGTGGTATAGTATCGTGATGTGGTATAATGTAGGAATCAACACCACTGGTGGTACAGAGTTGTGATGAGGTATAGGTTGTCACACCACTGGGGGTACAGTATAGTGATGTGGTATACTGTAGTTATCCACACAACTGGTGGCACAGAATAGGTATTTGGTAAACTGTAGGTGTCAACACCACTGGTTGTACAGCATGATGATGTGGTATACTGTAGGTATCAACACCACTGGTGGTGCGGAATAGTGATTTGGTATACTTTACGAATCAACACCTCTAGTGGTACAGAATAGTCAATCAGTTAGCAGGCTATTTATCAGGTGCTTACTAAAAACTGACATTGCATATGTAACCAATGTGAAATGGCTAGCTAGTTAGCGGGGAGCGCACTAATAGCGTTTCAAACGGTGACGTCACTCGCTCTGAGACCTTGAAGTAGTTGTTCCCCTTGCTCTGCAAGGACCCCGGCTTTTGTGGAGCGATGGGTAACGATGCTTCGAGGGTGGCTGTTGTCAATGTGCAGAGGGTCCCTGGTTCGAGCCCAGGTAGGGGTGAGGAGAGGGTCCCTGGTTCGAGCCCAGGTAGGGGTGAGGAGAGGGTCCCTGGTTCGAGCCCAGGTAGGGGTGAGGAGAGGGTCCCTGGTTCGAGCCCAGGTAGCGGCGAGGAGAGGGACAGAAGCTATACCGTTACACATACAGACCTGCATGAGCCTTACTCCAGTGTGTATAAACTCTAGTCTTACTCCAGTGTGTATATACTCTAGTCTTACTCCAGTGTGTATAAACTCTAGTCTTACTCCAGTGTGTAGATACTCTGTCTTACTCCAGTGTGTAGATGCTCTGTCTTACTCCAGTGTGTAGATACTCTGATCTTACTCCAGTGTGTAGATACTCTGCCTTACTCCAGTGTGTAGATACTCTGGTCTTACTCCAGTGTGTAGATGCTCTGTCTTACTCCAGTGTGTAGATACTCTGTCTTACTCCAGTATGTAGATACTCTGGTCTTACTCCAGTGTGTAGATACTCTAGTCTTACTCCAGTGTGTAGATACTCTGGTCTTACTCCAGTGTGTAGATGCTCTGCCTTACTCCAGTGTGTAGATACTCTAGTCTTACTCCAGTGTGTAGATGCTCTGTCTTACTCCAGTGTGTAGATACTCTGCCTTACTCCAGTGTGTAGATACTCTGGTCTTACTCCAGTGTGTAGATACTCTGGTCTTACTCCAGTGTGTAGATACTCTGGTCTTACTCCAGTGTGTAGATACTCTGTCTTACTCCAGTGTGTAGATACTCTGGTCTTACTCCAGTGTGTAGATACTCTAGTCTTACTCCAGTGTGTAGATACTCTGGTCTTACTCCAGTGTGTAGATACTCTGGTCTTACTCCAGTGTGTAGATACTCTAGTCTTACTCCAGTGTGTAGATACTCTAGTCTTACTCCAGTGTGTAGATACTCTGCCTTACTCCAGTGTGTAGATACTCTGGTCTTACTCCAGTGTGTAGATACTCTGGTCTTACTCCAGTGTGTAGATACTCTGTCTTACTCCAGTGTGTAGATACTCTGGTCTTACTCCAGTATGTAGATTCTCTGGTCTTACTCCAGTATGTAGATACTCTGGTCTTACTCCAGTATGTAGATATTCTGTCTTACTCCAGTGTGTAGATACTCTGCCTTACTCCAGTGTGTAGATACTCTGGTCTTACTCCAGTATGTAGATTCTCTGGTCTTACTCCAGTATGTAGATACTCTGTCTTACTCCAGTGTGTAGATACTCTGGTCTTACTCCAGTGTGTAGATACTCTGCCTTACTCCAGTGTGTAGATACTCTGGTCTTACTCCAGTGTGTAGATACTCTAGTCTTACTCCAGTGTGTAGATACTCTGGTCTTACTCCAGTGTGTAGATACTCTGCCTTACTCCAGTGTGTAGATACTCTGGTCTTACTCCAGTGTGTAGATACTCTGGTCTTACTCCAGTGTGTAGATACTCTGTCTTACTCCAGTGTGTAGATACTCTGTCTTACTCCAGTATGTAGATTCTCTGGTCTTACTCCAGTATGTAGATACTCTGTCTTACTCCAGTGTGTAGATACTCTGCCTTACTCCAGTGTGTAGATACTCTGGTCTTACTCCAGTATGTAGATTCTCTGGTCTTACTCCAGTGTGTAGATACTCTGGTCTTACTCCAGTGTGTAGATACTCTGGTCTTACTCCAGTGTGTAGATACTCTGCCTTACTCCAGTGTGTAGATACTCTGGTCTTACTCCAGTGTGTAGATACTCTAGTCTTACTCCAGTGTGTAGATACTCTGGTCTTACTCCAGTGTGTAGATACTCTGCCTTACTCCAGTGTGTAGATACTCTGGTCTTACTCCAGTGTGTAGATACTCTGGTCTTACTCCAGTGTGTAGATACTCTGGTCTTACTCCAGTGTGTAGATACTCTGTCTTACTCCAGTGTGTAGATACTCTAGTCTTACTCCAGTGTGTAGATACTCTGGTCTTACTCCAGTGTGTAGATGCTCTGTCTTACTCCAGTGTGTAGATACTCTGTCTTACTCCAGTGTGTAGATACTCTGGTCTTACTCCAGTATGTAGATTCTCTGGTCTTACTCCAGTGTGTAGATGCTCTGTCTTACTCCAGTGTGTAGATACTCTGCCTTACTCCAGTGTGTAGATACTCTGCCTTACTCCAGTGTGTAGATACTCTGTCTTACTCCAGTGTGTAGATACTCTGGTCTTACTCCAGTATGTAGACTCTCTGGTCTTACTCCTGTGTAGATACTCTGTCTTACTCCGGTGTGTAGATACTCTGCCTTACTCCAGTGTGTAGATACTCTGGTCTTACTCCAGTATGTAGATACTCTGCCTTACTCCAGTGTGTAGATACTCTGGTCTTACTCCAGTATGTAGATTCTCTGGTCTTACTCCAGTATGTAGATACTCTGTCTTACTCCAGTATGTAGATACTCTGTCTTACTCCAGTATGTAGATACTCTGTCTTACTCCAGTGTGTAGATACTCTGCCTTACTCCAGTGTGTAGATACTCTGGTCTTACTCCAGTATGTAGATTCTCTGGTCTTACTCCAGTATGTAGATACTCTCTCTTACTCCAGTGTGTAGATACTCTGGTCGTACTCCAGTGTGTAGATACTCTGCCTTACTCCAGTGTGTAGATACTCTGGTCTTACTCCAGTGTGTAGATACTCTAGGCTTACTCCAGTGTGTAGATACTCTGGTCTTACTCCAGTGTGTAGATACTCTGTCTTACTCCAGTGTGTAGATACTCTAGTCTTACTCTAGTGTGTAGATACTCTGGTCTTACTCCAGTGTGTAGATACTCTGGTCTTACTCCAGTGTGTAGATACTCTGTCTTACTCCAGTGTGTAGATACTCTAGTCTTACTCCAGTGTGTAGATACTCTGGTCTTACTCCAGTGTGTAGATACTCTGTCTTACTCCAGTGTGTAGATACTCTAGTCTTACTCCAGTGTGTAGATACTCTGGTCTTACTCCAGTGTGTAGATACTCTGCCTTACTCCAGTGTGTAGATACTCTGGTCTTACTCCAGTGTGTAGATACTCTGCCTTACTCCAGTGTGTAGATACTCTGCCTTACTCCAGTGTGTAGATACTCTGGTCTTACTCCAGTATGTAGATTCTCTGGTCTTACTCCAGTATGTAGATACTCTGTCTTACTCCAGTGTGTAGATACTCTGGTCTTACTCCAGTGTGTAGATACTCTGCCTTACTCCAGTGTGTAGATACTCTGGTCTTACTCCAGTGTGTAGATACTCTGTCTTACTCCAGTGTGTAGATACTCTAGTCTTACTCCAGTGTGTAGATACTCTGGTCTTACTCCAGTGTGTAGATACTCTGCCTTACTCCAGTGTGTAGATACTCTGGTCTTACTCCAGTGTGTAGATACTCTGGTCTTACTCCAGTGTGTAGATACTCTGCCTTACTCCAGTGTGTAGATACTCTGGTCTTACTCCAGTATGTAGATTCTCTGGTCTTACTCCAGTATGTAGATACTCTGTCTTACTCCAGTGTGTAGATACTCTGGTCTTACTCCAGTGTGTAGATACTCTGCCTTACTCCAGCGTGTAGATACTCTGGTCTTACTCCAGTGTGTAGATACTCTGGTCTTACTCCAGTGTGTAGATACTCTGCCTTACTCCAGTGTGTAGATACTCTGGTCTTACTCCAGTATGTAGATTCTCTGGTCTTACTCCAGTATGTAGATACTCTGTCTTACTCCAGTGTGTAGATACTCTGCCTTACTCCAGTGTGTAGATACTCTGGTCTTACTCCAGTGTGTAGATACTCTGGTCTTACTCCAGTGTGTAGATACTCTGGTCTTACTCCAGTGTGTAGATACTCTGTCTTACTCCAGTGTGTAGATACTCTAGTCTTACTCCAGTGTGTAGATACTCTGGTCTTACTCCAGTGTGTAGATACTCTGTCTTACTCCAGTGTGTAGATACTCTAGTCTTACTCCAGTGTGTAGATACTCTGGTCTTACTCCAGTGTGTAGATACTCTGCCTTACTCCAGTGTGTAGATACTCTGGCCTTACTCCAGTGTGTAGATACTCTGGTCTTACTCCAGTGTGTAGATACTCTGGTCTTACTCCAGTGTGTAGATACTCTGCCTTACTCCAGTGTGTAGATACTCTGTCTTACTCCAGTGTGTAGATACTCTGCCTTACTCCAGTGTGTAGATACTCTGGTCTTACTCCAGTGTGTAGATACTCTAGTCTTACTCCAGTGTGTAGATACTCTGGTCTTATTCCAGTGTGTAGATACTCTGCCTTACTCCAGTGTGTAGATACTCTGGTCTTACTCCAGTATGTAGATTCTCTGGTCTTACTCCAGTATGTAGATACTCTGTCTTACTCCAGTGTGTAGATACTCTGCCTTACTCCAGTGTGTAGATACTCTGGTCTTACTCCAGTATGTAGATTCTCTGGTCTTACTCCAGTATGTAGATACTTTGTCTTACTCCAGTGTGTAGATACTCTGGTCTTACTCCAGTGTGTAGATACTCTGCCTTACTCCAGTGTGTAGATACTCTGGTCTTACTCCAGTGTGTAGATACTCTGTCTTACTCCAGTGTGTAGATACTCTGGTCTTACTCCAGTGTGTAGATACTCTGGTCTTACTCCAGTGTGTAGATACTCTGGTCTTACTCCAGTGTGTAGATACTCTGCCTTACTCCAGTGTGTAGATACTCTGCTCTTACTCCAGTGTGTAGATACTCTGGTCTTACTCCAGTGTGTAGATACTCTGGTCTTACTCCAGTGTGTAGATACTCTGTCTTACTCCAGTGTGTAGACACTCTAGTCTTACTCCAGTGTGTAGATACTCTGGTCTTACTCCAGTGTGTAGATACTCTGTCTTACTCCAGTGTGTAGATACTCTAGTCTTACTCCAGTGTGTAGATACTCTGGTCTTACTCCAGTGTGTAGATACTCTGCCTTACTCCAGTGTGTAGATTCTCTGGTCTTACTCCAGTGTGTAGATACTCTGGTCTTACTCCAGTGTGTAGATACTCTGGTCTTACTCCAGTGTGTAGATACTCTGTCTTACTCCAGTGTGTAGATACTCTAGTCTTACTCCAGTGTGTAGATACTCTGGTCTTACTCCAGTGTGTAGATACTCTGTCTTACTCCAGTGTGTAGATACTCTAGTCTTACTCCAGTGTGTAGATACTCTGGTCTTACTCCAGTGTGTAGATACTCTGCCTTACTCCAGTGTGTAGATACTCTGGTCTTACTCCAGTGTGTAGATACTCTGTCTTACTCCAGTGTGTAGATACTCTGGTCTTACTCCAGTATGTAGATTCTCTGGTCTTACTCCAGTATGTAGATACTCTGTCTTACTCCAGTGTGTAGATACTCTGCCTTACTCCAGTGTGTAGATACTCTGGTCTTACTCCAGTGTGTAGATACTCTGCCTTACTCCAGTGTGTAGATACTCTGGTCTTACTCCAGTGTGTAGATACTCTGTCTTACTCCAGTGTGTAGATACTCTAGTCTTACTCCAGTGTGTAGATACTCTGGTCTTACTCCAGTGTGTAGATACTCTGCCTTACTCCAGTGTGTAGATACTCTGGTCTTACTCCAGTGTGTAGATACTCTGGTCTTACTCCAGTGTGTAGATACTCTGACTTACTCCAGTGTGTAGATACTCTGGTCTTACTCCAGTATGTAGATTCTCTGGTCTTACTCCAGTATGTAGATACTCTGTCTTACTCCAGTGTGTAGATACTCTGCCTTACTCCAGTGTGTAGATACTCTGGTCTTACTCCAGTGTGTAGATACTCTGGTCTTACTCCAGTGTGTAGATACTCTGGTCTTACTCCAGTGTGTAGATACTCTGTCTTACTCCAGTGTGTAGATACTCTAGTCTTACTCCAGTGTGTAGATACTCTGGTCTTACTCCAGTGTGTAGATACTCTGTCTTACTCCAGTGTGTAGATACTCTAGTCTTACTCCAGTGTGTAGATACTCTGGTCTTACTCCAGTGTGTAGATACTCTGCCTTACTCCAGTGTGTAGATACTCTGGTCTTACTCCAGTGTGTAGATACTCTGGTCTTACTCCAGTGTGTAGATACTCTGGTCTTACTCCAGTGTGTAAATACTCTGCCTTACTCCAGTGTGTAGATACTCTGTCTTACTCCAGTGTGTAGATACTCTGCCTTACTCCAGTGTGTAGATACTCTGGTCTTACTCCAGTGTGTAGATACTCTAGTCTTACTCCAGTGTGTAGATACTCTGGTCTTACTCCAGTGTGTAGATACTCTGCCTTACTCCAGTGTGTAGATACTCTGGTCTTACTCCAGTATGTAGATTCTCTGGTCTTACTCCAGTATGTAGATACTCTGTCTTACTCCAGTGTGTAGATACTCTGCCTTACTCCAGTGTGTAGATACTCTGGTCTTACTCCAGTATGTAGATTCTCTGGTCTTACTCCAGTATGTAGATACTTTGTCTTACTCCAGTGTGTAGATACTCTGGTCTTACTCCAGTGTGTAGATACTCTGCCTTACTCCAGTGTGTAGATACTCTGGTCTTACTCCAGTGTGTAGATACTCTGTCTTACTCCAGTGTGTAGATACTCTGGTCTTACTCCAGTGTGTAGATACTCTAGTCTTACTCCAGTATGTAGATACTCTGTCTTACTCCAGTGTGTAGATACTCTGCCTTACTCCAGTGTGTAGATACTCTGTCTTACTCCAGTGTGTAGACACTCTAGTCTTACTCCAGTGTGTAGATACTCTGGTCTTACTCCAGTGTGTAGATACTCTGGTCTTACTCCAGTGTGTAGATACTCTGGTCTTACTCCAGTGTGTAGATACTCTGGTCTTACTCCAGTATGTAGATTCTCTGGTCTTACTCCAGTGTGTAGATGCTCTGTCTTACTCCAGTGTGTAGATACTCTGCCTTACTCCAGTGTGTAGATACTCTGCCTTACTCCAGTGTGTAGATACTCTGTCTTACTCCAGTGTGTAGATACTCTGGTCTTACTCCAGTATGTAGACTCTCTGGTCTTACTCCGGTGTGTAGATACTCTGTCTTACTCCAGTGTGTAGATACTCTGCCTTACTCCAGTGTGTAGATACTCTGGTCTTACTCCAGTATGTAGATATTCTGCCTTACTCCAGTGTGTAGATACTCTGGTCTTACTCCAGTATGTAGATTCTCTGGTCTTACTCCAGTATGTAGATACTCTGTCTTACTCCAGTATGTAGATACTCTGTCTTACTCCAGTGTGTAGATACTCTGCCTTACTCCAGTGTGTAGATACTCTGGTCTTACTCCAGTATGTAGATTCTCTGGTCTTACTCCAGTATGTAGATACTCTGTCTTACTCCAGTGTGTATATACTCTGTCTTACTCCAGTGTGTAGATACTCTAGTCTTACTCCAGTGTGTAGATACTCTGGTCTTACTCCAGTGTGTAGATACTCTGCCTTACTCCAGTGTGTAGATACTCTGGTCTTACTCCAGTGTGTAGATACTCTGGTCTTACTCCAGTGTGTAGATACTCTGGTCTTACTCCAGTGTGTAGATACTCAATCTTACTCCAGTGTGTAGATACTCTAGTCTTACTCCAGTGTGTAGATACTCTGGTCTTACTCCAGTGTGTAGATACTCTGGTCTTACTCCAGTGTGTAGATACTCTGCCTTACTCCAGTGTGTAGATACTCTGGTCTTACTCCAATGTGTAGATACTCTGGTCTTACTCCAGTGTGTAGATACTCTGGTCTTACTCCAGTGTGTAGATACTCTGCCTTACTCCAGTGTGTAGATACTCTGTCTTACTCCAGTGTGTAGATACTCTGCCTTACTCCAGTGTGTAGATACTCTGGTCTTACTCCAGTATGTAGATTCTCTGGTCTTACTCCAGTATGTAGGTACTCTGTCTTACTCCAGTGTGTAGATACTCTGGTCTTACTCCAGTGTGTAGATACTCTGCCTTACTCCAGTGTGTAGATACTCTGGTCTTACTCCAGTGTGTAGATACTCTGCCTTACTCCAATGTGTAGATACTCTGGTCTTACTCCAGTGTGTAGATACTCTGGTCTTACTCCAGTGTGTAGATACTCTGGTCTTACTCCAGTGTGTAGATACTCTGTCTTACTCCAGTGTGTAGATACTCTAGTCTTACTCCAGTGTGTAGATACTCTGGTCTTACTCCAGTGTGTAGATACTCTGTCTTACTCCAGTGTGTAGATACTCTAGTCTTACTCCAGTGTGTAGATACTCTGGTCTTACTCCAGTGTGTAGATACTCTGCCTTACTCCAGTGTGTAGATACTCTGGTCTTACTCCAGTGTGTAGATACTCTGTCTTACTCCAGTGTGTAGATACTCTAGTCTTACTCCAGTGTGTAGATACTCTGGTCTTACTCCAGTGTGTAGATACTCTGCCTTACTCCAGTGTGTAGATACTCTGGTCTTTCTCCAGTGTGTAGATACTCTGGTCTTACTCCAGTGTGTAGATACTCTGGTCTTACTCCAGTGTGTAGATACTCTGCCTTACTCCAGTGTGTAGATACTCTGTCTTACTCCAGTGTGTAGATACTCTGCCTTACTCCAGTGTGTACATACTCTGGTCTTACTCCAGTATGTAGATTCTCTGGTCTTACTCCAGTATGTAGGTACTCTGTCTTACTCCAGTGTGTAGATACTCTGGACTTACTCCAGTGTGTAGATACTCTGCCTTACTCCAGTGTGTAGATACTCTGGTCTTACTCCAGTGTGTAGATACTCTGTCTTACTCCAGTGTGTAGATACTCTGGTCTTACTCCAGTGTGTAGATACTCTAGTCTTACTCCAGTGTGTAGATACTCTGGTCTTACTCCAGTGTGTAGATACTCTGCCTTACTCCAGTGTGTAGGTACTCTGGTCTTACTCCAGTGTGTAGATACTCTGGTCTTACTCCAGTGTGTAGATACTCTGGTCTTACTCCAGTGTGTAGATACTCTGGTCTTACTCCAGTGTGTAGATGCTCTGTCTTACTCCAGTGTGTAGATACTCTGTCTTACTCCAGTGTGTAGATACTCTGGTCTTACTCCAGTATGTAGATTCTCTGGTCTTACTCCAGTGTGTAGATGCTCTGTCTTACTCCAGTGTGTAGATACTCTGCCTTACTCCAGTGTGTAGATACTCTGCCTTACTCCAGTGTGTAGATACTCTGTCTTACTCCAGTGTGTAGATACTCTGGTCTTACTCCAGTATGTAGACTCTCTGGTCTTACTCCGGTGTGTAGATACTCTGTCTTACTCCAGTGTGTAGATACTCTGCCTTACTCCGGTGTGTAGATACTCTGGTCTTACTCCAGTATGTAGATACTCTGGTCTTACTCCAGTGTGTAGATACTCTGTCTTACTCCAGTGTGTAGACACTCTAGTCTTACTCCAGTGTGTAGATACTCTGGTCTTACTCCAGTGTGTAGATACTCTGTCTTACTCCAGTGTGTAGATACTCTAGTCTTACTCCAGTGTGTAGATACTCTGGTCTTACTCCAGTGTGTAGATACTCTGCCTTACTCCAGTGTGTAGATTCTCTGGTCTTACTCCAGTGTGTAGATACTCTGGTCTTACTCCAGTGTGTAGATACTCTGTCTTACTCCAGTGTGTAGATACTCTAGTCTTACTCCAGTGTGTAGATACTCTGGTCTTACTCCAGTGTGTAGATACTCTGTCTTACTCCAGTGTGTAGATACTCTAGTCTTACTCCAGTGTGTAGATACTCTGGTCTTACTCCAGTGTGTAGATACTCTGCCTTACTCCAGTGTGTAGATACTCTGGTCTTACTCCAGTGTGTATATACTCTGCCTTACTCCAGTGTGTAGATACTCTGCCTTACTCCAGTGTGTAGATACTCTGGTCTTACTCCAGTATGAAGATTCTCTGGTCTTACTCCAGTATGTAGATACTCTGTCTTACTCCAGTGTGTAGATACTCTGGTCTTACTCCAGTGTGTAGATACTCTGCCTTACTCCAGTGTGTAGATACTCTGGTCTTACTCCAGTGTGTAGATACTCTGTCTTACTCCAGTGTGTAGATACTCTAGTCTTACTCCAGTGTGTAGATACTCTGGTCTTACTCCAGTGTGTAGATACTCTGCCTTACTCCAGTGTGTAGATACTCTGGTCTTACTCCAGTGTGTAGATAATCTGGTCTTACTCCAGTGTGTAGATACTCTGCCTTACTCCAGTGTGTAGATACTCTGGTCTTACTCCAGTATGTAGATTCTCTGGTCTTACTCCAGTATGTAGATACTCTGTCTTACTCCAGTGTGTAGATACTCTGGTCTTACTCCAGTGTGTAGATACTCTGCCTTACTCCAGTGTGTAGATACTCTGGTCTTACTCCAGTGTGTAGATACTCTGGTCTTACTCCAGTGTGTAGATACTCTGCCTTACTCCAGTGTGTAGATACTCTGGTCTTACTCCAGTATGTAGATTCTCTGGTCTTACTCCAGTATGTAGATACTCTGTCTTACTCCAGTGTGTAGATACTCTGCCTTACTCCAGTGTGTAGATACTCTGGTCTTACTCCAGTGTGTAGATACTCTGGTCTTACTCCAGTGTGTAGATACTCTGGTCTTACTCCAGTGTGTAGATACTCTGTCTTACTCCAGTGTGTAGATACTCTAGTCTTACTCCAGTGTGTAGATACTCTGGTCTTACTCCAGTGTGTAGATACTCTGCCTTACTCCAGTGTGTAGATACTCTGGTCTTACTCCAGTGTGTAGATACTCTGTCTTACTCCAGTGTGTAGATACTCTAGTCTTACTCCAGTGTGTAGATACTCTGGTCTTACTCCAGTGTGTAGATACTCTGCCTTACTCCAGTGTGTAGATACTCTGGTCTTACTCCAGTGTGTAGATACTCTGTCTTACTCCAGTGTGTAGATACTCTAGTCTTACTCCAGTGTGTAGATACTCTGGTCTTACTCCAGTGTGTAGATACTCTGCCTTACTCCAGTGTGTAGATACTCTGGTCTTACTCCAGTGTGTAGATACTCTGTCTTACTCCAGTGTGTAGATACTCTGGTCTTACTCCAGTATGTAGATTCTCTGGTCTTACTCCAGTATGTAGATACTCTGTCTTACTCCAGTGTGTAGATACTCTGCCTTACTCCAGTGTGTAGATACTCTGGTCTTACTCCAGTGTGTAGATACTCTGCCTTACTCCAGTGTGTAGATACTCTGGTCTTACTCCAGTGTGTAGATACTCTGTCTTACTCCAGTGTGTAGATACTCTAGTCTTACTCCAGTGTGTAGATACTCTGGTCTTACTCCAGTGTGTAGATACTCTGCCTTACTCCAGTGTGTAGATACTCTGGTCTTACTCCAGTGTGTAGATACTCTGGTCTTACTCCAGTGTGTAGATACTCTGACTTACTCCAGTGTGTAGATACTCTGGTCTTACTCCAGTATGTAGATTCTCTGGTCTTACTCCAGTATGTAGATACTCTGTCTTACTCCAGTGTGTAGATACTCTGCCTTACTCCAGTGTGTAGATACTCTGGTCTTACTCCAGTGTGTAGATACTCTGGTCTTACTCCAGTGTGTAGATACTCTGGTCTTACTCCAGTGTGTAGATACTCTGTCTTACTCCAGTGTGTAGATACTCTAGTCTTACTCCAGTGTGTAGATACTCTGGTCTTACTCCAGTGTGTAGATACTCTGTCTTACTCCAGTGTGTAGATACTCTAGTCTTACTCCAGTGTGTAGATACTCTGGTCTTACTCCAGTGTGTAGATACTCTGCCTTACTCCAGTGTGTAGATACTCTGGTCTTACTCCAGTGTGTAGATACTCTGGTCTTACTCCAGTGTGTAGATACTCTGGTCTTACTCCAGTGTGTAAATACTCTGCCTTACTCCAGTGTGTAGATACTCTGTCTTACTCCAGTGTGTAGATACTCTGCCTTACTCCAGTGTGTAGATACTCTGGTCTTACTCCAGTGTGTAGATACTCTAGTCTTACTCCAGTGTGTAGATACTCTGGTCTTACTCCAGTGTGTAGATACTCTGCCTTACTCCAGTGTGTAGATACTCTGGTCTTACTCCAGTATGTAGATTCTCTGGTCTTACTCCAGTATGTAGATACTCTGTCTTACTCCAGTGTGTAGATACTCTGCCTTACTCCAGTGTGTAGATACTCTGGTCTTACTCCAGTATGTAGATTCTCTGGTCTTACTCCAGTATGTAGATACTTTGTCTTACTCCAGTGTGTAGATACTCTGGTCTTACTCCAGTGTGTAGATACTCTGCCTTACTCCAGTGTGTAGATACTCTGGTCTTACTCCAGTGTGTAGATACTCTGTCTTACTCCAGTGTGTAGATACTCTGGTCTTACTCCAGTGTGTAGATACTCTAGTCTTACTCCAGTGTGTAGATACTCTGGTCTTACTCCAGTGTGTAGATACTCTGCCTTACTCCAGTGTGTAGATACTCTGCTCTTACTCCAGTGTGTAGATACTCTGGTCTTACTCCAGTGTGTAGATACTCTGGTCTTACTCCAGTGTGTAGATACTCTGTCTTACTCCAGTGTGTAGACACTCTAGTCTTACTCCAGTGTGTAGATACTCTGGTCTTACTCCAGTGTGTAGATACTCTGGTCTTACTCCAGTGTGTAGATACTCTGGTCTTACTCCAGTATGTAGATACTCTGGTCTTACTCCAGTATGTAGATTCTCTGGTCTTACTCCAGTGTGTAGATACTCTGCCTTACTCCAGTGTGTAGATACTCTGCCTTACTCCAGTGTGTAGATACTCTGTCTTACTCCAGTGTGTAGATACTCTGGTCTTACTCCAGTATGTAGACTCTCTGGTCTTACTCCGGTGTGTAGATACTCTGTCTTACTCCAGTGTGTAGATACTCTGCCTTACTCCAGTGTGTAGATACTCTGGTCTTACTCCAGTATGTAGATATTCTGCCTTACTCCAGTGTGTAGATACTCTGGTCTTACTCCAGTATGTAGATTCTCTGGTCTTACTCCAGTATGTAGATACTCTGTCTTACTCCAGTATGTAGATACTCTGTCTTACTCCAGTGTGTAGATACTCTGCCTTACTCCAGTGTGTAGATACTCTGGTCTTACTCCAGTATGTAGATTCTCTGGTCTTACTCCAGTATGTAGATACTCTGTCTTACTCCAGTGTGTATATACTCTGTCTTACTCCAGTGTGTACATACTCTAGTCTTACTCCAGTGTGTAGATACTCTGGTCTTACTCCAGTGTGTAGATACTCTGCCTTACTCCAGTGTGTAGATACTCTGGTCTTACTCCAGTGTGTAGATACTCTGGTCTTACTCCAGTGTGTAGATACTCTGGTCTTACTCCAGTGTGTAGATACTCTGTCTTACTCCAGTGTGTAGATACTCTAGTCTTACTCCAGTGTGTAGATACTCTGGTCTTACTCCAGTGTGTAGATACTCTGGTCTTACTCCAGTGTGTAGATACTCTGCCTTACTCCAGTGTGTAGATACTCTGGTCTTACTCCAATGTGTAGATACTCTGGTCTTACTCCAGTGTGTAGATACTCTGGTCTTACTCCAGTGTGTAGATACTCTGCCTTACTCCAGTGTGTAGATACTCTGTCTTACTCCAGTGTGTAGATAGTCTGCCTTACTCCAGTGTGTAGATACTCTGGTCTTACTCCAGTATGTAGATTCTCTGGTCTTACTCCAGTATGTAGGTACTCTGTCTTACTCCAGTGTGTAGATACTCTGGTCTTACTCCAGTGTGTAGATACTCTGCCTTACTCCAGTGTGTAGATACTCTGGTCTTACTCCAGTGTGTAGATACTCTGCCTTACTCCAATGTGTAGATACTCTGGTCTTACTCCAGTGTGTAGATACTCTGGTCTTACTCCAGTGTGTAGATACTCTGGTCTTACTCCAGTGTGTAGATACTCTGTCTTACTCCAGTGTGTAGATACTCTAGTCTTACTCCAGTGTGTAGATACTCTGGTCTTACTCCAGTGTGTAGATACTCTGTCTTACTCCAGTGTGTAGATACTCTAGTCTTACTCCAGTGTGTAGATACTCTGGTCTTACTCCAGTGTGTAGATACTCTGCCTTACTCCAGTGTGTAGATACTCTGGTCTTACTCCAGTGTGTAGATACTCTGTCTTACTCCAGTGTGTAGATACTCTAGTCTTACTCCAGTGTGTAGATACTCTGGTCTTACTCCAGTGTGTAGATACTCTGCCTTACTCCAGTGTGTAGATACTCTGGTCTTACTCCAGTGTGTAGATACTCTGCCTTACTCCAATGTGTAGATACTCTGGTCTTACTCCAGTGTGTAGATACTCTGGTCTTACTCCAGTGTGTAGATACTCTGGTCTTACTCCAGTGTGTAGATACTCTGTCTTACTCCAGTGTGTAGATACTCTAGTCTTACTCCAGTGTGTAGATACTCTGGTCTTACTCCAGTGTGTAGATACTCTGTCTTACTCCAGTGTGTAGATACTCTAGTCTTACTCCAGTGTGTAGATACTCTGGTCTTACTCCAGTGTGTAGATACTCTGCCTTACTCCAGTGTGTAGATACTCTGGTCTTACTCCAGTGTGTAGATACTCTGTCTTACTCCAGTGTGTAGATACTCTAGTCTTACTCCAGTGTGTAGATACTCTGGTCTTACTCCAGTGTGTAGATACTCTGCCTTACTCCAGTGTGTAGATACTCTGTCTTACTCCAGTGTGTAGATACTCTGGTCTTACTCCAGTGTGTAGATACTCTGCCTTACTCCAGTGTGTAGATACTCTGTCTTACTCCAGTGTGTAGATACTCTGGTCTTACTCCAGTGTGTAGATACTCTGGTCTTACTCCAGTGTGTAGATACTCTAGTCTTACTCCAGTGTGTAGATACTCTGGTCTTACTCCAGTATGTAGATTCTCTGGTCTTACTCCAGTATGTAGATACTCTGTCTTACTCCAGTGTGTAGATACTCTGGTCTTACTCCAGTGTGTAGATACTCTGCCTTACTCCAGTGTGTAGATACTCTGGTCTTACTCCAGTGTGTAGATACTCTGTCTTACTCCAGTGTGTAGATACTCTAGTCTTACTCCAGTGTGTAGATACTCTGGTCTTACTCCAGTGTGTAGATACTCTGCCTTACTCCAGTGTGTAGATACTCTGGTCTTACTCCAGTGTGTAGATACTCTGGTCTTACTCCAGTGTGTAGATACTCTGGTCTTACTCCAGTGTGTAGATACTCTGTCTTACTCCAGTGTGTAGATACTCTAGTCTTACTCCAGTGTGTAGATACTCTGGTCTTACTCCAGTGTGTAGATACTCTGGTCTTACTCCAGTGTGTAGATACTCTGCCTTACTCCAGTGTGTATATACTCTGGTCTTACTCCAGTGTGTAGATACTCTGGTCTTACTCCAGTGTGTAGATACTCTGGTCTTACTCCAGTGTGTAGATGCTCTGTCTTACTCCAGTGTGTAGATACTCTGTCTTACTCCAGTGTGTAGATACTCTGGTCTTACTCCAGTATGTAGATTCTCTGGTCTTACTCCAGTGTGTAGATGCTCTGTCTTACTCCAGTGTGTAGATACTCTGCCTTACTCCAGTGTGTAGATAATCTGCCTTACTCCAGTGTGTAGATACTCTGTCTTACTCCAGTGTGTAGATACTCTGGTCTTACTCCAGTATGTAGACTCTCTGGTCTTACTCCGGTGTGTAGATACTCTGTCTTACTCCAGTGTGTAGATACTCTGCCTTACTCCAGTGTGTAGATACTCTGGTCTTACTCCAGTATGTAGATACTCTGCCTTACTCCAGTGTGTAGATACTCTGGTCTTACTCCAGTATGTAGATTCTCTGGTCTTACTCCAGTATGTAGATACTCTGTCTTACTCCAGTATGTAGATACTCTGTCTTACTCCAGTGTGTAGATACTCTGGTCTTACTCCAGTGTGTAGATACTCTGCCTTACTCCAGTGTGTAGATACTCTGGTCGTACTCCAGTGTGTAGATACTCTGGTCTTACTCCAATGTGTAGATACTCTGGTCTTACTCCAGTGTGTAGATACTCTGGTCTTACTCCAGTGTGTAGATACTCTGGTCTTACTCCAGTGTGTAGATACTCTGTCTTACTCCAGTGTGTAGATACTCTAGTCTTACTCCAGTGTGTAGATACTCTGGTCTTACTCCAGTGTGTAGATACTCTGTCTTACTCCAGTGTGTAGATACTCTAGTCTTACTCCAGTGTGTAGATACTCTGGTCTTACTCCAGTGTGTAGATACTCTGCCTTACTCCAGTGTGTAGATACTCTGGTCTTACTCCAGTGTGTAGATACTCTGGTCTTACTCCAGTGTGTAGATACTCTGGTCTTACTCCAGTGTGTAGATACTCTGTCTTACTCCAGTGTGTAGATACTCTGGTCTTACTCCAGTGTGTAGATACTCTAGTCTTACTCCAGTGTGTAGATACTCTGGTCTTACTCCAGTGTGTAGATACTCTGCTTTACTCCAGTGTGTAGATACTCTGGTCTTACTCCAATGTGTAGATACTCTGGTCTTACTCCAGTGTGTAGATACTCTGGTCTTACTCCAGTGTGTAGATACTCTGCCTTACTCCAGTGTGTAGATACTCTGTCTTACTCCAGTGTGTAGATACTCTGCCTTACTCCAGTGTGTAGATACTCTGTCTTACTCCAGTGTGTAGATACTCTGGTCTTACTCCAGTGTGTAGATACTCTGCCTTACTCCAGTGTGTAGATACTCTGGTCTTACTCCAGTGTGTAGATACTCTGCCTTACTCCAGTGTGTAGATACTCTGGTCTTACTCCAGTGTGTAGATACTCTGGTCTTACTCCAGTGTGTAGATACTCTAGTCTTACTCCAGTGTGTAGATACTCTGGTCTTACTCCAGTGTGTAGATGCTCTGTCTTACTCCAGTGTGTAGATACTCTGTCTTACTCCAGTGTGTAGATACTCTGGTCTTACTCCAGTGTGTAGATTCTCTGGTCTTACTCCAGTGTGTAGATACTCTGTCTTACTCCAGTGTGTAGATACTCTGTCTTACTCCAGTGTGTAGATGCTCTGTCTTACTCCAGTGTGTAGATACTCTGGTCTTATTCCAGTGTGTAGATACTCTGCCTTACTCCAGTGTGTAGATACTCTGCCTTACTCCAGTGTGTAGATACTCTGGTCTTACTCCAATGTGTAGATACTCTGGTCTTACTCCAGTGTGTAGATACTCTGCCTTACTCCAGTGTGTAGATACTCTGTCTTACTCCAGTGTGTAGATACTCTGCCTTACTCCAGTGTGTAGATACTCTGGTCTTACTCCAGTATGTAGATTCTCTGGTCTTACTCCAGTATGTAGGTACTCTGTCTTACTCCAGTGTGTAGATACTCTGGTCTTACTCCAGTGTGTAGATACTCTGCCTTACTCCAGTGTGTAGATACTCTGGTCTTACTCCAGTGTGTAGATACTCTGTCTTACTCCAGTGTGTAGATACTCTGGTCTTACTCCAGTGTGTAGATACTCTGGTCTTACTCCAGTGTGTAGATACTCTGGTCTTACTCCAGTGTGTAGATACTCTAGTCTTACTCCAGTGTGTAGATACTCTGGTCTTACTCCAGTGTGTAGATGCTCTGTCTTACTCCAGTGTGTAGATACTCTGGTCTTACTCCAGTATGTAGATTCTCTGGTCTTACTCCAGTGTGTAGATACTCTGTCTTACTCCAGTGTGTAGATACTCTGTCTTACTCCAGTGTGTAGATGCTCTGTCTTACTCCAGTGTGTAGATACTCTGGTCTTACTCCAGTGTGTAGATACTCTGCCTTACTCCAGTGTGTAGATACTCTGGTCTTACTCCAGTATGTAGATTCTCTGGTCTTACTCCAGTGTGTAGATACTCTGTCTTACTCCAGTGTGTAGATGCTCTGTCTTACTCCAGTGTGTAGATGCTCTGTCTTACTCCAGTGTGTAGATACTCTGTCTTACTCCAGTGTGTAGATACTCTGGTCTTACTCCAGTATGTAGATTCTCTGGTCTTACTCCGGTGTGTAGATGCTCTGTCTTACTCCAGTGTGTAGATGCTCTGTCTTACTCCAGTGTGTAGATACTCTGTCTTACTCCAGTGTGTAGATATTGTATTCCTCTGCCTCCTCCTGTTGATCTGTGGTTGGCAGGGAGGACTGCAGCTGAGGAGGCTGATCAATACTGGACACTAAACCCATTCTCACCCAGGACAAACACTGTTGCCACACCCAGGCGGGCAGACCTACACACCACGCTGCTCTCTCCAGCTCTTTACACTGCAGTATCAGCAGCACACACTCACTTCTTCACTAAATCAAGTGTTAAACAACAGCTTAGAAGAACCCTAGCCTAAATTCAGTCACCATGGTGGTCAAAATCGTAGGACAGAAACATTGCCATAGTTACAACATGCTTGACATTTAAGAATGATTCTGTTTTTCCCATTTCCTGACATTTAATCATCGTAAAAAATCCCTGTTTTAGGTCATTTAGGATCCCCACTTTATTTTAAGAATGTGAAATGTCAGAATAATAGTAGAGAGAATGATTTATTTCAGATTTTATTTCTTTCATCACATTCCCAGTGGGTCAGAAGTTTACATTTACTCAATTAGTATTTGTTAGCATTGCCTTTAAATTGTTTAACTTGGGTCAAACGTTTCGGGTAGCCTTGCACAAGCTTCCCACAATAAGTTGGGTGAATTTTGTCCCATTCCTCCTGACAGAGCTGGTGTAACTGAGTCAGGTTTGTAGGCCTCCTTGCTTGAACACACTTTTTCAGTTCTGCCCACATATTTTCTAAAGGATTGAGGTCAGGGCTTTGTGATGGCCACTCCAATACCTTGACTTTCTTGTCCATAAGCCATTTTCCCACAACTTTGGAATGTCTTGAGATGTTGCTTCAATATATCCACATCATTTTCCGACCTCATGATGCCATCTATTTTGTGAAGTGCACCAGTCCCTCCTGCAGCAAAGCACCCCCACAACGTGCTTCACAGTTGGGATGGTGTTCTTTGGCTTGCAAGCCACCCCCTTTTTCCTCCAAACATAACGATAGTCATTATGGCCAAACAGTTCTATTTTTGTTTCATCAGACCAGAGGATATTTCTCCAAAAAGCACGATCTTTGTCCCCATGTGCAGTTGCAAACCCTAGTCTGGCTTTTTTATGGCGGTTTTGGAGCAGTGGCTTTTTCCTTGCTGAGCAACCTTTCAGGTTATGTCGATATAGGACTCGTTATACTGTGGATATAGATACTTTTGTAGCTGTTTCCTCCAGAATCTACACAAGGTCCTTTGCTGTTGATCTGGGATTGATTTGCACTTTTCGCACCAAAGTATGTTCATCTCTAGGAGACAGAACACGTCTCCTTCCTGGGCGTTATTACGGCTTAATGGTCCCATGGTGTTTATACTCGGGTACTAAGGATGAACCAGACTTGTGGAGGTCTACAATTTGTTTTCTGAGGTCTTGGCTGATTTCTTTTGATTTTCCCATGATGTCAAGCAAAGAGGCATTGAGTTTGAAGTTAGGCCTTGAAATACATCCACAGGTACACCTTCAATTGAGTCAAATGATATCAATTAGCCAATCAGAAATATCTAAAGACATGAAATCATTTTCTGGAAGTTTCCAAGCTGTTTAAAGGCACAGTCAACTTAGTGTATGTAAACTTCTGACCCACTGGAGTTGTGATACGGTGAATTATAAGTGAAATAATCTGTCTGTAAACAATTGTTTGAAAAATTATTTGTGTCATGCACAAAGTAGATGTCCTAACCGACTTGCCAAACTATAGTTTGTTAACAAGACATTTGTGGAGTGATTGAAAAACGAGTTTTAATGACTCCAACCTAAATGTATGTCAACTTCAGACTTCAACTGTATATCCATGGAGATACAATTCAATCACTTGTTAATAATCAAACTTCTAATTCTATGTGTACAGCGCTAATTTAACACAGTTATCATGTCTTCACTATTCACCTCACACTCGCTGCCAGCTGGTTTACATTCTAGACATCAACTCATTCTACAATGTCTTTCATCCTTTGGAAACTTCATGTGTTGTTATCTCTAGTTCGCAGTTATTTCTAAAGGGGGGGAGGGCACCTCACTCACTCACCATCATGTCACACTTTTGACCTCAATACCACAGCTGGGGTCACTTCCATTTCAATTCAGGCAGTTGAAATAAGGATAATAATGGGCAGCTTTAAATTTGTTCACTGGATTTCAAGTAATTTCCTGTTGAATTTAAATGGAATTGATCCCATCCTTGTTCACCTCTAACCTACATGTGTCCTTCAGCCATTTAAAACTACTAGGTACTGTACCTCAGTGCTGAGAAATACTACTACAGTACTAATATATCTTCAAGTAAGTAGCCTCCAGTATGTCTAGAGGTTTTTGCTTAAAGGGAAAATCCACTCAAAAACAACATTTTGCTATTCTTTTCAGTAGTCCACTGTTGATACAGTCCGAGTTTTCAAGCGATTGGACTTTCAAGAAGCAACGTGTCACCGGCCACACCATCATGCTGTACTGAGTGTTCATGAATCATTATGTATTGAACGTTTGTTTGTGATTGTACAAAGTGGATGACAAATATTTCACAATGCACTTCATGTAAGTACTTTAGGCCTATATTTAAATCCAAAGTAAACCCGATGTACACATTTTGCACACAGAATAGACCAATGCAGTCATCATCTATAGACTACTGGCACGTCCTCCTCTGTTTTTCTGTAGCATATCACAATCCACTTGTTGTTGATGTTTCCTATTGAAGATGCTACTGTACACATGAATCATTTCATATTCTCATTCTGTACATACATTCTATGATTTCTGAGGTGTGTTTACCTTTAATCGTATGCATTATTATTTACTACCTCGCCACCCCACCCCACCCTGACTCCTCAGCAGTCCTGACGTTGATTTACCTAAAGTGTCACAGATGGGTATTGTCCAGGACAATCCCAACCTGAATAGCCCTCCATGCAATCCCATACACTCTTTCCCTCACGTATTCCCCTCCCCCTCCCCCTCCCCCTCTCCATCTCAACCCCTCCCTCCATCTCCCCTCCTCTTTGCCTGCAATACAATTCAGCATGTCTTCCCTCTCGCTGCCTGCCTCTCTCCCTCCATCCCACCTCATCTCTCTTTCTCTCTCTCTGTCTGCCTCTCTCCCTCCATCCCACCTCATCTCTCTTTCTCTCTCTCTGTCTGCCTCTCTCCCTCCATCCCACCTCATCTCTCTTTCTCTCTCTCTGTCTGCCTCTCTCCCTCCATCCCACCTCATCTCTCTTTCTCTCTCTCTGTCTGCCTCTCTCCCTCCATCCCACCTCATCTCTCTTTCTCTCTCTCTGTCTGCCTCTCTCCCTCCAGCCCACCTCATCTCTCTTTCTCTCTCTCTGTCTGCCTCTCTCCCTCCATCCCACCTCATCTCTCTTTCTCTCTCTCTGTCTGCCTCTCTCCCTCCAGCCCACCTCATCTCTTTCTCTCTCTCTCTATTTATACACATAATACTACACTACACAGTAGAATATTTCCCTCTTTCTTCCCTCTCCTTCTCTTCCCTTATCTATCTCTCCCTCTCTGTGAATAGCAACTGTCATAGCATTTTCAATCTGCCTCCCCCGTCTCCCCCGTCTCCTCCTCTTCATCCTTCTCTCTCTTTCCCTCCCACACACACATATACTCTGCCAGGCATCATCCTGAATCAAGGCAGGAGGGAGGGGGGGAGAATGCACACACTCAGCAGCGCATTTTAACACATATTGTCTCTGACATCTTGGCCAAACGTGAATTGTCAAGCCCCATCTAAACAGTGACGTGGTTACCATCCACCCCCTTCTTCATCCCGCGGTCCTCACAGCCTATTCACACACACACACACACACACACACACACACACACACACACACACACACACACACACTGTACGTAACAGCAGCAAGCAGGACCCCTGTCCCCTCACCCAGCCCCCAGCCCCAACCACAGCCCCCAGCCATAAGAGAAGAATAGCAGGTCTTACTGAGTCTCCGTGAGCCGATGCATCCCATGGTGTATTCACAAAGGCCCTGGATACAAGCAAGGAAGCGTTACCCTGACACCATGCATTCTCTCTCTCGCGCTTCTCTCTCTTGCTCGCTCGCTTCACTCTCACTCGCTGTCCTGCACACTGTCTCTCCCTCCCTCTCTGGCTCTCTCTCTCTTCTGCGCTTGCTCGCTCAGTCTCTCTCCCTCTCTCTTTACCAGTGCAGTGAGGGTCTTATACGATCCCGTTAGTAAGTTAGTATGACAGAGAGACAGCTTTTAGTTAAATATGGAAGAGAGATATTATTATTATTATTGCTATAACTATAACTTGTATTATTACTATTATTATCATCAACATGTGTTGACATTGTGAACATTATTATTACCATAATCGTATTATATCTGTGTTATATCTGTAGTGAAATCCTAGAGATATGGTAATTGGGAAATCAGGCTAATAGGAAAGGGAAGCATCATATTATTGACAGGCAGTACTCTTGTCCATTAGCCTGTGAAGGGCAGTGTGTTGAATGCTGTGGCTTGTAGCCATACCATTAGAGGTTCAATAGCAGGGGACTGAGTGGTGGGCTTTGTCATTGTTGTGGATATAACTGCACTGCTGTAATATTGGAGCTGTAAAACGGGGTTCTCTCTCTGTCTCCCTCTCCTGTGCACGAGCTGCCTAACAACGCACTGCAGAGGTTTCCCAGCCCCTCTACCCATCCTTCTCTCCCCCTCTCTCTGTCACACTCACACTCTCAAATAACACACACACCACACACACACACACACACACACACCAACACACCACACACACACACACCACACACACACACACCACACACACACCACACACCACACACATACACACACACACACTCACACTCTCAAATAACACACACACACACACACCACACACACACACCACACACACACACACACGCACGCACGCACACACACACACACACACACCAACACACCACACACATACACAAGCACACACACACACACACACACCACACACACACACACCACACATACACACGCACACACACACACACACACACACACACACACACACACACACACACACACACACACACACACCAACACACCACACACATACACGGGCACACACACACGCACACACACACACACACACACACACACACACACACACACACCACACCACACATACACACGCACACACACACACACACACACACACACACACACACACACACACACCACACACACACACACGCACACACACACACACCACACACACGCACACACACACACATACACACGCACACACACACACACACCACACACACACACACATACACATGCACACACACACACACACCACACACAGAATCATGACAAAACACAGGAGGGTATTCCTTCAGCATCAAAGCTCTCCAAAGCCTTTGCTCTGTGTCATCCCTCTCTCCATCGATCCTATTCTCTGTCATCTCTCTCTCTCATCTCCCTCCTTCTCTCTCTTGATTTAGCTCTCTCTGTATTCTCTCCATTTATTCTCTCTCCCTCCCCCTCTCTGTTTTTCCCTCCCTCTCCTCCTCTTACCATCCCTCTCTCTCTCACTCTTCCCCTCCCCTCATAAATATGGGTTGTATTTACAATGGTGTTTGTTCTTCACTGGTTTCCCTTTTCTTGTGGCAACAGGTCACAAATATTGCTGCTGTGATGGCACACTGGAATTCCACCCAGTAGATATGGAAGTTTATCAAAATCAAATTTTGAAATTATTTTTGGATCTGTGTAATCAGAGAGTAATATGTGTCTCTAATATTGTCATACATTTGACAGGAGGTTAGGAAGTGCAGCTCAGTTTCCACCTCATTTTATGAGCAGTGTGCACATAGCCTGTCTTCTCTTGAGAGCCAGGTCTGCCAATGGCAGCCTTTCTCAATAGCAAGTCTATGCTCACTGAGTCTGTACATAGTCAAAGCTTTCCTTAAGTTTGGGTCAGTCACAGTGGTCAGGTATTCTACCACTGTGTACTCTCTGTTTAGGGCCATCATTGTAAATAAACATGTGTTCTTAGCTGACTTGTTAAACATTGTTTTCACTGAGGAATTGTATGAGTCTGCTGTTAATGATAATGCAGAGGATTTTCCCAAGGTTTCTGTTGACGCATATCCCATGGTAGTTATTGGGGTCAAATTTGTCTTCACTTTTGTGGATTGAGGCGATCAGGCCTTGGTTCCAAATATTGGGGAAGATGCCAGAGCTAAGGATGATGTTAAAGAGTTTGAGTATTGCCAATTATCTTTTGTTGTCTGTATATTTGATCATTTCATTGAGGATACCATCAACACCACAGTCCTTTTTGGGTTGGAGGGTTTGTATTTGGTGCTGTAGTTCATTCAATGTTATTGGAGAATCCAGTGTGTTCCGGTAGACTTTAATAGTTGATTCTAAGATTTGTATTTGATCATGTATATGTTTTTGCTGTTTGTTCTTTGTTATACGTCCAAACAGATTGGAGAAGTGGTTCATCCATACATCTCCATTATGGATAGATAACTCTTTGTGTTGTTGTTTGTTATACATCCAAACAGATTGGAGAAGTGGTTCATCCATACATCTCCATTATGGATAGATAACTCTGTGTGTTGTTGTTTGTTATACATCCAAACAGATTGGAGAAGTGGTTTACCCCATACATCTCCATTATGGATAGATAACTCTGTGTGTTGTTGTTTGTTATACATCCAAACAGATTGGAGAAGTGGTTTATCCATACATCTCCATTATGGATAGATAACTCTGTGTGTTGTTGTTTGTTATACATCCAAACAGATTGGAGAAGTGGTTCATCCATACATCTCCATTATGGATAGATAACTCTTTGTGTTGTTGTTTGTTATACATCCAAACAGATTGGAGAAGTGGTTCATCCATACATCTCCATTATGGATAGATAACTCTGTGTGTTGTTGTTTGTTATACATCCAAACAGATTGGAGAAGTGGTTTACCCCATACATCTCCATTATGGATAGATAACTCTGTGTGTTGTTGTTTGTTATACATCCAAACAGATTGGAGAAGTGGTTCATCCATACATCTCCATTATGGATAGATAACTCTGTGTGTTGTTGTGTGTTATACATCCAAACAGATTGGAGAAGTGGTTCATCCATACATCTCCATTATGGATAGATAACTCTTTGTGTTGTTGTTTGTTATACATCCAAACAGATTGGAGAAGTGGTTCATCCATACATCTCCATTATGGATAGATAACTCTGTGTGTTGTTGTTTGTTATACATCCAAACAGATTGGAGAAGTGGTTTACCCCATACATCTCCATTATGGATAGATAACTCTGTGTGTTGTTGTTTGTTATACATCCAAACAGATTGGAGAAGTGGTTTATCCATACATCTCCATTATGGATAGATAACTCTGTGTGTTGTTGTTTGTTATACATCCAAACAGATTGGAGAAGTGGTTCATCCATACATCTCCATTATGGATAGATAACTCTTTGTGTTGTTGTTTGTTATACATCCAAACAGATTGGAGAAGTGGTTCATCCATACATCTCCATTATGGATAGATAACTCTGTGTGTTGTTGTTTGTTATACATCCAAACAGATTGGAGAAGTGGTTTACCCCATACATCTCCATTATGGATAGATAACTCTGTGTGTTGTTGTTTGTTATACATCCAAACAGATTGGAGAAGTGGTTTACCCCATACATCTCCATTATGGATAGATAACTCTTTGTGTTGTTGTTTGTTATACATCCAAACAGATTGGAGAAGTGGTTCATCCATACATCTCCATTATGGATAGATAACTCTGTGTGTTGTTGTTTGTTATACATCCAAACAGATTGGAGAAGTGGTTCATCCATACATCTCCATTATGGATAGATAACTCTGTGTGTTGTTGTTTGTTATACATCCAAACAGATTGGAGAAGTGGTTTACCCCATACATCTCCATTATGGATAGATAACTCTGTGTGTTGTTGTTTGTTTAGTGTGCTCCAATTATCCCAGAAGCGGTTAATGTCTATTGATTCTTCAATTACATTGAGCTGATTTCTGACATGCTGTTCCTTCTTTTTCCGTAGTGTATTTCTGTATTGTTTTAGTGATTCACCATAGTGAAGGCGTAGACTCAGGTTTTCTGGATCTCTGTGTTTTTGGTTGGACAGGTTTCTCAATTTCTTTCTTAGGTTTTTGCATTCTTCATCAAACCATTTGTCATTGTTAATTTTCTTGGGTTTTATGTTTGACATTTTTAGATTTGATAGGGAAGCTGAGAGGTCATATATACTGTATAGGTTTCCTACTGACAAGTTTATACCTTCACTATTACAGTGGAACATTTGTCTAAAAATGAATTTAATTTGTTGTTTCATAATTGTTTTTTGGTTTCCACACTACATTCCTTCCGTCTATAACATTTCTTAATGTTATTCAGTTCCTTTGGCTTTGATGCCTTGAGTATTGCTCTGTTCAAGTAGACTGTGATTTTGCTGTGATCTGATAGGGGTGTCAGTGGGCTAACTGTGAACGCTCTGAGAGACTCTGGGTTGAGGTCAGTAATAAAGTAGTCTACAGTACCACTGAAAAGAGATGAGCTATAGGTGTACCTACTCTCTCCCTCTCTTCATGTATTTCTCTCTCTCTTTATTTCTATCTACCCAGGCTAACCTCCTGTCCCTCTCTAGAGGGACTACATATTTATGATGGGCTGTTTCTGTTTCTATAAGTGTTTGTCTGCCAAATGACGCAGGGCTGGCACAAGCAGCAGGCATGGTCAATCATGTTTCCTTGAGTTCACACACACTGAGGAAGGCAGACAGAGGGAGGAGAGAGAGGGGGAGGGACAGATGGAGACAGAGAGCATGAGGGAGGCAGATGGGGGGAGGTAGTGAAAAAGAGCGGGGGATGCTTTGAGTCATGGAAGGCTGAGCAGAGGTGAAGACGAGACACTCAAATTAGTATTCCAGGAGGGATGGAGAGAGGGATGGAGGGAGAGAGGGAGGAGAGAGGGAGGAGAGAGGGAGGAGAGAGAGAAGGAAAGAGGGATGGAGGAGGAGGGAGGGAGGGAGGGAGGGGGAGGGAGGGAGGGAGGGAGGGAGGGAGGGAGGGAGGGAAGGAAGGAAGGAGGAGAGAGGGAAGGAGAGAGGGAAGGAAAGAGAGAGGGAAGGAAAGAGGGAGGGAGGGAAGGAAAGAGGGAGGGAGGGAGAGAGGGAAGGAGAGAGGGAGGGAGGAGAGAGGGAAGGAAAGAGGGAGGGAGGAGAGAGGGAAGGAAAGAGGGAGGGAAGGAGAGAGGGAAGGAAAGAGGGAGGGAGGAGAGAGGGAAGGAAAGAGGGAGGGAGGGAAGGAGAGAGGGAAGGAAAGAGGGAGGGAAGGAAAGAGGGAAGGAGGGAAGGAAAGAGGGAGGGAAGGAAAGAGGGAAGGAGGGAAGGAAAGAGGGAGGGAGGGAGAGAGGGAAGGAAAGAGGGAGGGAGGAGAGAGGGAAGGAAAGAGGGAGGGAAGGAGAGAGGGAAGGAAAGAGGGAGAGAGGGAAGGAAAGAGGGAGGGAGGGAGAGAGGGAAGGAAAGAGGGAGGGAAGGAGAGAGGGAAAGAAAGAGGGAGGGAAGGAGAGAGGGAAGGAAAGAGGGAGGGAAGGAGAGAGAAAGAGAGATGGAGGAAGAGAGGATGGGGAATTGGAAGGGGGAAGGTTTTAGAGGAGTGGAGAGAGATGGAGGAGTTGGGGAAGGATAGTTACATTTGTATGCAATAACTGGCCAAACATTTCAGTTCAGTTATATTGTTATAATCTGTCCAATCCTGGTATTGTTGCTATATATAGACCATTGGCTCCCCTCTCAGCTCCTTGTGTGTGTGTGTGTGTGTGTGTGTGTGTGTGTGTGTGTGTGTGTGTGTGTGTGTGTGTGTGTGTGTGTGTGTGTGTGTATATATATATATATATATATATATATATATATATATATATATATATATATGTGAGTGTGCATATACACTGAGTATACACAACATTAGGAACACCTTCCTAATATTGAGTTGCACCCCCTTTTGCCCTCAGAACAGCCTCAATTCGTTGAGGCATGGACTATACAAGGTGTTGAAAGCATTCGACAGGAATGCTGGCCCATGTTGACTCCAATGTTTTCCACAGTTGTGTCAAGTTGGCTTGATGTCCTTTGGGTGATGGACCATTCTTGATACACATGGGAAACTGTTGAGTGTGATAAACCCACTAGTGTTGCAGTTCTTGACACATTCAAACTGGTGCGCCTGGCATCTACTACCATACCCATTGAAAGGTACTTAAATATTTTGTCTTGCACACTACACAGTCCATGTCTTAATTGTTTCAAGTCTTAAAAACTCTTCTTTATCCTGTCTTCTTCCCTTCATCTACACTGACTGAAGTGGATTTAACAGGTGACATCAATAAGGGATCATAGTTAAATATGGAAGATTCACCTGGTCAGTTCATGTCATGGAAAGACATTGTCTAATGTTTTGTACACTCAGTGAATCATGAAAGGGGACATTTATTTTGTGCAGTTAATTGTGTGGTTAAGTGTGTGTGTTTGTGTACAGTGAAGACAAAAACAATTTACAGTAGAGAGTAATGTGAGCTGCTAGATGGAGGAAGGTTTGGGGTTAGATGTGATGTCACAAGGTGACCACTAGGGGGTGAATAAGGTAGGGGTTAGATGTGATGTCACAAGGTGACCACTAGGTGGTGAATAAGGTAGGAGTTAGATGTGATATCACAAGGGGACCACTAGAGGGTGAATAAGGTAGGAGTTAGATGTGATGTCACAAGGTGACCACTAGAGGGTGAATAAGGTAGGAGTTAGATGTGATGTCACAAGGTGACCACTAGGGGGTGAATAAAGGTAGGGGTTAGATGTGATGTCACAAGGTGACCACTAGGGGGTGAATAAGGTAGGGGTTAGATGTGATGTCACAAGGTGACCACTAGGGGGTGAATAAGGTAGGGGTTAGATGTGATGTCACAAGGTGACCACTAGGGGGTGAATAAGGTAGGGGTTAGATGTGACGTCTCTCGCTCTCAATTCACTTCAAATCAAGGGGCTTTATTAGCATGGGACACATATGTTTACATTGCCAAAGCAAGTTAAATGGATAATAAACAAAAGTGAAATAAACAAAACAAAAATTTACAGCAAACATTACACTCACAGAAGTTCCAAAAGAAAGGATGAAGACATTACAAATGTAAAGTTTTTAAATAATATAGACATTTCAAATGTTATATTATTGGCTAAGTACAGTGTTGTAACAATGTGCAAGTAGTTGAAGTATGAAAGGGAAAATAAATAAACAGATAAATATAGGTTGTATTTACAATGTTGTTTGTGCTCCTCTTGTTATTGTTTTCTCAAGGCAACGGGCCAGAAGTCTTCCTGCTGTGAATACACACTGTGGTATTTCGCCTAACAGATATGGGAGTTTATTCATATTTGATTTGTTTTCTAATTCTTTGCGGGTCTGTGTGATCTGTGGGAAAAATGTGTCTCTAATGTAGTCATACATTTGGCAGGAGGTTATGAAGTGTAGCTCAGTTTCCACTTCATTTGGTGGGCCCTGGGCACATAGCCTGTCTTCTCTTGAGAGCCATGTCTGCCTATGGAGGCCTCTCTCAACAACAAGGCTATGCTCACTGAGTCTGTACATAGTCAAATATGTTCTTAATTTGGGGTCAGTCACCGTGGCCAGGTATTCTACCACTGTGTACTCTCTCTCTTCTCTCTGTTTAGGGCCAGATACCATTCCAATTCTCTCTGTTTAGAGCCAGATTTTCTCTGTTTTTTGGTACATTCTTTTTGCTTTTTCATCATTTGTTTTGGTCTAAATACGTTTCTGTCCTCGGGCTCTGTGAGGTCAGTTTGTGTTTGTGAACAGAGACTCTGTTCTGGCTGAGGGGCCCCTTCTCTAGATTCATCTCTCTGTAGGTGAGGGCTTTGTGGTGGAATGTGTGGGCATCGCTTCCTTTTAGGTGTTTGTAGAATTTAACAGCTCTTTTCTGCACTTTGATAACAAGTGGGTGTAGTCCTAATTCTGCTCTGCATGCATTATTTTGGGTTTTAAGTTGTACACACAGTATATTTTTTCTGAATTCTGCATGCAAAAACTCAATTGGGTTTGTCCCAATTAGTGAATTATTGGTTGGTGAGGACCCCAGAATATACAACCATAGAGGGCAATGGGTTCGATAACTGATTGAAGTATTGGGATGCTTTATGTTCCTTTTCATGGCATAAAAGGCCTTCTTGCCTGTGTCTTCGATCGTTCACAGCCTTGTGGAAGTTACCTGTGGTGTTAATGTTTAGGTCGAGGTAGGTGTAATTATTTGTGTGCTCTAGGTGTCTTGACAGAATTTGCATTTGTTGTCATGGCTACTGGACCTTTTTTGAAACACCATTATTTTAGTCTTACTGAGATTCACTTTCAGGGCCCAAGTCTGACAGAATCTGTGCAGAAGATCTAAGTGCTGCTGTCGGCCCTCCCTGGTTGGGGACAGAAGCACCAGATCATCTTTCCTCCTCCTTTATCCCTCCATCTTGTTCTCTCTGAATGTAGTATATATCATGTGTTTAACCCTGCAGGTGGCGGAACATGCACCCAAACATTGCTGTGACAGTGCTGTGATCTACAGTACGACATGGCTGCTGTCACTGTGAGACAAGGTCAGCCACAGAGGGAACAAAGACTTGACAATAATCTCACCTGTGATGCCTGTGCCCATGCAAAAATGGCCATCACACACACACACACACACACACACACACACACACACACACACACACACACACACACACACACACACACACACACACACACACACACACAGACAAGATATTCCACCTGCATGGTTAACACAGCAAGGGTATTTGCTTCATCCAAACCGAATCATTCACGTATCTCGCTGTCTCTCTCCATCAACTGACGGAAGTGGATGTCCTTGACTGCTTTCATGTTTAAAGACAATGTGTTCATTCAATTTAGATATGACTTGTTGAAATCAAAGATGAACAGTACAATGGGAATACAAGGCTTCAAAATGACTTGACAACCAGAAAATCTGTCTTGTCTTCTGACTGCATAGTAAATTAGCTTGACTCTAAATTCACTTTCTCTGCTTCTCTCTATCAACATCCCTTACTTTCTCTCTCCTTCTCTCTATCACCATCCATTACTCTCTCTCCTTCTCTCTATCACCATCCCTTACTCTCTCTCCTTCTCTCTATCACCATCCCTTACTCTCTATCCTTCTCTCTATCACCATCCATTACTCTCTCTCCTTCTCTCTATCACCATCCCTTACTCTCTCTCCTTCTCTCTATCACCATCCCTTACTCTCTTTCCTTCTCTCTATCACCATCCATTACTCTCTCTCCTTCTCTCTATCACCATCCCTTACTCTCTCTCCTTCTCTCTATCACCATCCCTTACTCTCTCTCCTACTCTCTATCACCATCCCTTACTCTCTCTCCTCTCTATCACCATCGCTTACTCTCTCTCCTCTCTATCACCATCCCTTACTTTCTCTCGTCTCTATCACCATCCCTTACTTTCTCTCTCCTTCTCTCTATCACCATCCCTTACTTTCTCTCTATCACCATCCCTTACTTTCTCTCTCCTTCTCTCTATCACCATCCCTTACTCTCTCTCCTTCTCTCTATCACCATCCCTTACTCTCTCTCCTTCTCTCTATCACCATCACTTACTCTCTCTCCTTCTCTCTATCACCATCCCTTACTTTCTCTCTCCTTCTCTCTATCACCATCCCTTACTTTCTCTCTCCTTCTCTCTATCACCATCCCTTACTTTCTCTCCTCTCTATCACCATCCCTTACTCTCTCTCCTTCTCTCTATCACCATCCCTTACTTTCTCTCTCCTTCTCTCTATCACCATCCCTTACTCTCTCTCCTTCTCTCTATCACCATCCCTTACTCTCTCTCCTCTCTATAACCATCCCTTACTCTCTCTCTCCTCTCTATCACCATCCCTTACTCTCTCTCCTCTCTATAACCATCCCTTACTCTCTCTCCTCTCTATCACCATCCCTTACTCTCTCTCCTCTCTATCACCATCCCTTACTCTCTCTCCTTCTCTCTATCACAATCCCTTACTCTCTCTCCATCACCATCCTTTACTTTCTCTCCTCTCTATCACCATCCCTTACTCTCTCTCCTCTCTATCACCATCCCTTACTCTCTCTCCTCTCTATCACCATCCCTTACTTTCTCTCCTCTCTATCACCATCCCTTACTCTCTCTCCTCTCTATCACCATCCCTTACTTTCTCTCCTCTCTATCACCATCCCTTACTCTCTCTCCTTCTCTCTATCACCATCCCTTACTCTCTCTCCTCTCTATAACCATCCCTTACTCTCTCTCTCCTCTCTATCACTATCCCTTACTCTCTCTCCTCTCTATCAACATCCCTTACTCTCTCTCCTCTCTATCACCATCCCTTACTCTCTCTCCTTCTCTCTATCACCATCCCTTACTCTCTCTCCTTCTCTCTATCACCATCCCTTACTCTCTCTCCTTCTCTCTATCACCATCCCTTACTCTCTCTCCTCTCTATAACCATCCCTTACTCTCTCTCTCCTCTCTATCACCATCCCTTACTCTCTCTCCTCTCTATAACCATCCCTTACTCTCTCTCTCCTCTCTATCACCATCCCTTACTCTCTCTCCTCTCTATCACCATCCCTTACTCTCTCTCCATCACCATCCTTTACTTTCTCTCCTCTCTATCACCATCCCTTACTCTCTCTCCTCTCTATCACCATCCCTTACTCTCTCCCCTCTCTATCACCATCCCTTACTTTCTCTCCTCTCTATCACCATCCCTTACTCTCTCTCCTCTCTATCACCATCCCTTACTTTCTCTCCTCTCTATCACCATCCCTTACTCTCTCTCCTTCTCTCTATCACCATCCCTTACTCTCTCTCCTCTCTATAACCATCCCTTACTCTCTCTCTCCTCTCTATCACCATCCCTTACTCTCTCTCCTCTCTATCAACATCCCTTACTCTCTCTCCTCTCTATCACCATCCCTTACTCTCTCTCCTTCTCTCTATCACCATCCCTTACTCTCTCTCCTTCTCTCTATCACCATCCCTTACTTTCTCTCCTCTCTATCACCATCCCTTACTCTCTCTCCTCTCTATCACCATCCCTTACTCTCTCTCCTCTCTCTATCACCATCCTTACTCTCTCTCCTTCTCTCTATCACCATCCCTTACTCTCTCCTTCTCTCTATCACCATCCTTACTCTCTCTCCTCCTATCACCATCCCTTACTCTCTCTCTCTATCACCATCCCTTACTCTCTCTCCTCTATATCACCATCCCTTACTCTCTCTCCTCTCTATCACCATCCCTTACTCTCTCTCCTTCTCTCTATCACCATCCCTTACTCTCTCTCCTTCTCTCTATCACCATCCCTTACTCTCTCTCCTCTCTATCACCATCCCTTACTCTCTCTCCTCTCTATCACCATCCCTTACTCTCTCTCTCCTCTC
This sequence comes from Oncorhynchus nerka, assembly GCF_034236695.1. Taxonomy (NCBI): domain Eukaryota; kingdom Metazoa; phylum Chordata; class Actinopteri; order Salmoniformes; family Salmonidae; genus Oncorhynchus; species Oncorhynchus nerka. The sequence continues at coordinate 26,746,749 of NC_088409.1, forward strand.
TATCACCATCCCTTACTTTCTCTCCTCTCTATCACCATCCCTTACTCTCTCTCCTCTCTATCACCATCCCTTACTCTTCTCTCCTCTCTATCACCATCCCTTACTCTCTCTCCTTCTCTCTATCACCATCCCTTACTCTCTCTCCTTCTCTCTATCACCATCCCTTACTCTCTCTCTCCTCTCTATCACCATCCCTTACTCTCTCTCCTCTCTATCACCATCCCTTACTCTCTCTCTCTCTCTCTATCACCATCCCTTACTCTCTCTCCCTCTCTCTATCACCATCCCTTACTCTCTCTCCTCTCTATCACCATCCCTTACTTTCTCTCCTCTCTATCACCATCCCTTACTCTCTCTCCTCTCTATCACCATCCCTTACTTTCTCTCCTCTCTATCACCATCCCTTACTCTCTCTCTCACCATCCATTACTCTCTCTCCTCTCTATCACCATCCCTTACTCTCTCTCCTTCTCTCTATCACCATCCCTTACTCTCTCTCCTTCTCTCTATCACCATCCCTTACTCTCTCTCCTTCTCTCTATCACCATCCCTTACTCTCTCTCCTTCTCTCTATCACAATCCCTTACTCTCTCTCCATCACCATCCCTTACTTTCTCTCCTCTCTATCACCATCCCTTACTCTCTCTCCTCTCTATCACCATCCCTTACTCTCTCTCCTTCTCTCTATCACCATCCCTTACTCTCTCTCCTTCTCTCTATCACCATCCCTTACTCTCTCTCCTTCTCTCTATCACCATCCCTTACTTTCTCTCCTCTCTATCACCATCCCTTACTTTCTCTCCTCTCTATCACCATCCCTTACTCTCTCTCCTTCTCTCTATCACCATCCCTTACTCTCTCTCCTCTATCACCATCCCTTACTCTCTCTCCTCTATCACCATCCCTTACTCTCTCTCCTCTATCACCATCCCTTACTCTCTCTCCTCTCTATCACCATCCCTTACTCTCTCTATCACCATCCCTTACTCTCTCTCCTCTCTATCACCATCCCTTACTCTCTCTCCTCTCTATCACCATCCCTTACTCTCTCTCCTCTCTATCACCATCCCTTACTCTCTCTCCTTCTCTCTATCACCATCCCTTACTCTCTCTCCTCTCTATCACCATCCCTTACTCTCTCTCCTTCTCTCTATCACCATCCCTTACTTTCTCTCCTCTCTATCACCATCCATTACTCTCTCTCCTTCTCTCTATCACCATCCCTTACTCTCTCTCCTCTCTATCACCATCCCTTACTCTCTCTCCTTCTCTCTATCACCATCCCTTACTCTCTCTCCTTCTCTCTATCACAATCCCTTACTCTCTCTCCATCACCATCCTTTACTTTCTCTCCTCTCTCTATCACCATCCCTTACTCTCTCTCCTCTCTATCACCATCCCTTACTTTCTCCCTCTCTATCACCATCCCTTACTCTCTCTCCTCTCTCTATCACCATCCTTACTCTCTCTCCTCTCTATAACCATCCCTTACTCTCTCTCCTCCTCTCTATCACCATCCCTTACTCTCTCTCTCCTCTCTATCACCATCCCTTACTCTCTCTCCTCTCTATCACCATCCCTTACTCTTCTCCTTCTCTCTATCACCATCCTTTCTCTCTCTCCTTCTCTCTATCACCATCCCTTACTCTCTCTCTCTCTCTATCACCATCCCTTACTCTCTCTCTCTCTATCACCATCCCTTACTCTCTCTCCTCTCTATCACCATCCCTTACTCTCTCTCCTTCTCTCTATCACAATCCCTTACTCTCTCTCCATCACCATCCCTTACTTTCTCTCCTCTCTATCACCATCCCTTACTCTCTCTCCTCTCTATCACCATCCCTTACTCTCTCTCCTTCTCTCTATCACCATCCCTTACTCTCTCTCCTCTCTCTATCACCATCCCTCTCTCTCTCCCTCTTTCTCTCTATCACCATCCCTTACTCTCTCTCCTCTCTATCACCATCCCTTACTCTCTCTCCTCTCTATCACCATCCCTTACTCTCTCTCCCTCTCTCTATCACCATCCCTTACTCTCTCTCCTCCTCTCTCTATCACCATCCCTTACTCTCTCTCCTCTCTCTATCACCATCCCTTACTCTCTCTCCTCTCTCTATCACCATCCCTTACTTCTCTCCTTCTCTCTATCACCATCCCTTACTCTCTCTCCTTCTCTCTATCACCATCCCTTACTCTCTCTCCTCTCTCTATCACCATCCCTTACTCTCTCTCCCTCTCTCTATCACCATCCCTTACTCTCTCTCCCTCTCTCTATCACCATCCCTTACTCTCTCTCCCTCTCTCTATCACCATCCCTTACTCTCTCTCCTCTCTATCACCATCCCTTACTTTCTCTCCTCTCTATCACCATCCCTTACTCTCTCTCTCTCTATCACCATCCTTACTTTCTCTCCTCTCTATCACCATCCCTACTCTCTCTCTCTCCATTTACTCTCTCTCCTCTCTATCACCATCCCTTACTCTCTCTCCTTCTCTCTATCACCATCCCTTACTCTCTCTCCTTCTCTCTATCACCATCCCTTACTCTCTCTCCTTCTCTCTATCACAATCCTTTCTCTCTCTCCATCACCATCCCTTACTCTCTCTCCTCTCTATCACCATCCCTTACTCTCTCTCCTCTCTCTATCACCATCCCTTACTCTCTCTCCTTCTCTCTATCACCATCCCTTACTCTCTCTCCTTCTCTCTATCACCATCCCTTACTCTCTCTCCTCTCTATCACCATCCCTTACTTTCTCTCCTCTCTATCACCATCCCTTACTCTCTCTCCTTCTCTCTATCACCATCCCTTACTCTCTCTCCTCTCTATCACCATCCCTTACTCTCTCTCCTCTCTATCACCATCCCTTACTCTCTCTCCTTCTCTCTATCACCATCCCTTACTCTCTCTCCCTCTCTCTATCACCATCCCTTACTCTCTCTCCTCTCTATCACCATCCCTTACTCTCTCTCCTCTCTATCACCATCCCTTACTCTCTCTCTCTCTCTATCACCATCCCTTACTCTCTCTCCCTCTCTCTATCACCATCCCTTACTCTCTCTCCCTCTCTCTATCACCATCCCTTACTCTCTCTCCCTCTCTCTATCACCATCCCTTACTCTCTCTCCTTCTCTCTATCACCATCCCTTACTCTCTCTCCTTCTCTCTATCACCATCCCTTACTCTCTCTCCCTCTCTCTATCACCATCCCTTACTCTCTCTCCCTCTCTCTATCACCATCCCTTACTCTCTCTCCTCTCTATCACCATCCCTTACTCTCTCTCCCTCTCTCTATCACCATCCCTTACTCTCTCTCTCTCCTCTCTATCACCATCCCTTACTTTCTCTCTCTCTATCACCATCCCTTACTCTCTCTCCTCTCTATCACCATCCCTTACTTTCTCTCCTCTCTATCACCATCCCTTACTCTCTCTCTCACCATCCATTACTCTCTCTCCTCTCTATCACCATCCCTTACTCTCTCTCCTTCTCTCTATCACCATCCCTTACTCTCTCTCCTTCTCTCTATCACCATCCCTTACTCTCTCTCCTTCTCTCTATCACCATCCCTTACTCTCTCTCCTTCTCTCTATCACAATCCCTTACTTCTCTCTCTCTCTATCACCATCCCTTACTTTCTCTCCTCTCTATCACCATCCCTTACTCTCTCTCCTCTCTATCACCATCCCTTACTCTCTCTCCTTCTCTCTATCACCATCCCTTACTCTCTCTCCTTCTCTCTATCACCATCCCTTACTCTCTCTCCTCTCTATCACCATCCCTTACTTTCTCTCCTCTCTATCACCATCCCTTACTTTCTCTCCTCTCTATCACCATCCCTTACTCTCTCTCCTCTATCACCATCCCTTACTCTCTCTCCTCTCTATCACCATCCCTTACTCTCTCTCCTTCTCTCTATCCATCCCTTACTCTCTCCTCTCTATCACCATCCCTTACTCTCTCTCCTCTCTATCACCATCCCTTACTCTCTCTCCTCTCTATCACCATCCCTTACTCTCTCTCCTTCTCTCTATCACCATCCCTTACTCTCTCTCCTCTCTCTATCACCATCCCTTACTCTCTCTCCTTCTCTCTATCACCATCCCTTACTTTCTCTCTCTCTATCACCATCCATTACTCTCTCTCCTTCTCTCTATCACCATCCCTTACTCTCTCTCCTTCTCTCTATCACCATCCCTTACTCTCTCTCCTCTCTATCACCATCCCTTACTCTCTCTCCTTCTCTCTATCACCATCCCTTACTCTCTCTCCTTCTCTCTATCACCATCCATTACTCTCTCTCCTCTCTATCACCATCCCTTACTTTCTCTCCTCTCTATCACCATCCCTTACTTTCTCTCTCCTTCTCTCTATCACCATCCCTTACTTTCTCTCTCCTCTCTATCACCATCACTTACTCTCTCTATCACCATCCCTTACTTTCTCTCTCCTTCTCTCTATCACCATCCCTTACTCTCTGTCCTTCTCTCTATCACCATCACTTACTCTCTCTCCTTCTCTCTATCACCATCCCTTACTTTCTCTCTCCTTCTCTCTATCACCATCCCTTACTTTCTCTCTATCACCAACCCTTACTTTCTCTCTCCTTCTCTCTATCACCATCCCTTACTCTCTCTCCTTCTCTCTATCACAATCCCTTACTCTCTCTCCATCACCATCCCTTACTTTCTCTCCTCTCTATCACCATCCCTTACTCTCTCTCCTCTCTATCACCATCCCTTACTCTCTCTCCTTCTCTCTATCACCATCCCTTACTCTCTCTCCTTCTCTCTATCACCATCCCTTACTCTCTCTCCTCTCTATCACCATCCCTTACTCTCTCTCCTTCTCTCTATCACCATCCCTTACTCTCTCTCCTTCTCTCTATCACCATCCATTACTCTCTCTCCTCTCTATCACCATCCCTTACTCTCTCTCCTCTCTATCACCATCCATTACTCTCTCTCCTTCTCTCTATCACCATCCCTTACTCTCTCTCCTCTCTATCACCATCCCTTACTCTCTCTCCTTCTCTATCACCATCCCTTACTCTCTCTCCTTCTCTCTATCACCATCCCTTACTCTCTCTCCTCTCTATCACCATCCATTACTCTCTCTCCTTCTCTCTATCACCATCCCTTACTCTCTCTCCTTCTCTCTATCACCATCCATTACTCTCTCTCCTCTCTATCACCATCCCTTACTCTCTCTCCTTCTCTCTATCACCATCCCTTACTCTCTCTCCTCTCTATCACCATCCCTTACTTTCTCTCCTCTCTATCACCATCCCTTACTCTCTCTCCTTCTCTCTATCACCATCCCTTACTCTCTCTCCTCTATCACCATCCCTTACTCTCTCTCCTCTCTATCACCATCCCTTACTCTCTCTCCTCTCTATCACCATCCCTTACTCTCTCTCCTCTCTATCACCATACCTTACTCTCTCTCCTCTCTATCACCATCCCTTACTCTCTCTCCTTCTCTCTATCACCATCCCTTACTTTCTCTCCTCTCTATCACCATCCATTACTCTCTCTCCTTCTCTCTATCACCATCCCTTACTCTCTCTCCTTCTCTCTATCACCATCCCTTACTCTCTCTCCTCTCTATCACCATCCCTTACTCTCTCTCCTTCTCTCTATCACCATCCCTTACTTTCTCTCCTCTCTATCACCATCCCTTACTCTCTCTCCTTCTCTCTATCACCATCCATTACTCTCTCTCCTCTCTATCACCATCCCTTACTTTCTCTCCTCTCTATCACCATCCCTTACTTTCTCTCTCCTTCTCTCTATCACCATCCCTTACTTTCTCTCTCCTCTCTATCACCATCCTTACTCTCTCTCCTTCTCTCTATCACCATCCCTTACTTTCTCTCTCCTTCTCTCTATCACCATCCTTACTTTCTCTCTATCACCATCCCTTACTTTCTCTCTCCTTCTCTCTATCACCATCCCTTACTCTCTCTCCTTCTCTCTATCACCATCACTTACTTTCTCTCTCCTTCTCTCTATCACCATCACTTACTCTCTCTCCTCTCTCTATCACCATCCCTTACTTTCTCTCTCCCTCTCTCTATCACCATCCCTTACTTTCTCTCCTCTCTATCACCATCCCTTACTCTCTCTCCTCTCTATCACCATCCCTTACTCTCTCTCTCTCTATCACCATCCCTTACTCTCTCTCCTCTCTCTATCACCATCCCTCACTCTCTCTCCTCTCTATCACCATCCCTTACTCTCTCTCTCCTCTCTATCACCATCCCTTACTCTCTCTCCTCTCTATAACCATCCCTTACTCTCTCTCCTCTCTATCACCATCCCTTACTCTCTCTCCTCTCTATCACCATCCCTTACTCTCTCTCCTTCTCTCTATCACCATCCCTTACTCTCTCTCCTCTCTATCACCATCCCTTACTCTCTCTCCTCTCTATCACCATCCCTTACTCTCTCTCCTCTCTATCACCATCCCTTACTCTCTCTCCTCTCTATCACCATCCCTTACTCTCTCCATCACCATCCTTCTCTCTATCTACCATCCCTTACTCTCTCTCCTCTCTATCACCATCCTTACTCTCTCTCCTTCTCTCTATCACCATCCCTTACTCTCTCTCCTTCTCTCTATCACCATCCCTTACTCTCTCCTCTCTATCACCATCCCTTACTCTCTCTCCTCTCTATCACCATCCCTTACTTTCTCTCCTTCTCTCTATCACCATCCCTTACTTTCTCTCCTCTCTATCACCATCCCTCACTCTCTCTCCTCTCTATCACCATCCCTTACTCTCTCTCTCCTCTCTATCACCATCCCTTACTCTCTCTCCTCTCTATAACCATCCCTTACTCTCTCTCTCCTCTCTATCACCATCCCTTACTCTCTCTCCTCTCTATCAACATCCCTTACTCTCTCTCCTCTCTATCAACATCCCTTACTCTCTCTCCTTCTCTCTATCACCATCCCTTACTTTCTCTCCTCTCTATCACCATCCCTTACTCTCTCTCCTCTCTATCACCATCCCTTACTCTCTCTCCTCTCTATCACCATCCCTTACTCTCTCTCCTTCTCTCTATCACAATCCCTTACTCTCTCTCCATCACCATCCCTTACTTTCTCTCCTCTCTATCACCATCCCTTACTCTCTCTCCTTCTCTCTATCACCATCCCTTACTTTCTCTCCTCTCTATCACCATCCATTACTCTCTCTCCTTCTCTCTATCACCATCCATTACTCTCTCTCCTTCTCTCTATCACCATCCCTTACTCTCTCTCCTCTCTATCACCATCCCTTACTCTCTCTCCTTCTCTCTATCACCATCCCTTACTTTCTCTCCTCTCTATCACCATCCCTTACTCTCTCTCCTTCTCTCTATCACCATCCATTACTCTCTCTCCTTCTCTCTATCACCATCCATTACTCTCTCTCCTTCTCTCTATCACCATCCATTACTCTCTCTCCTCTCTATCACCATCCCTTACTTTCTCTCCTCTCTATCACCATCCCTTACTTTCTCTCTCCTTCTCTCTATCACCATCCCTTACTTTCTCTCTCCTCTCTATCACCATCACTTACTCTCTCTCCTTCTCTCTATCACCATCCCTTACTTTCTCTCTCCTTCTCTCTATCACCATCCCTTACTCTCTCTCCTTCTCTCTATCACCATCACTTACTCTCTCTCCTTCTCTCTATCACCATCACTTACTCTCTCTCCTTCTCTCTATCACCATCCCTTACTTTCTCTCTCCTTCTCTCTATCACCATCCCTTACTCTCTCTCCTTCTCTCTATCACCATCACTTACTTTCTCTCTCCTTCTCTCTATCACCATCCCTTACTTTCTCTCTCCTCTCTCTATCACCATCCCTTACTTTCTCTCCTCTCTATCACCATCCCTTACTCTCTCTCTCCTCTCTATCACCATCCCTTACTCTCTCTCCTCTCTATCACCATCATACTCTCTCTCCTTCTCTCTATCACAATCCTTACTCTCTCTCCATCACCATCCCTTACTTTCTCTCCTCTCTATCACCATCCTTACTCTCTCTCCTCTCTATCACCATCCCTTACTCTCTCTCCTTCTCTCTATCACCATCCCTTACTCTCTCTCCTTCTCTCTATCACCATCCCTTACTCTCTCTCCTCTCTATCACCATCCCTTACTTTCTCTCCTCTCTACCACCATCCCTTACTTTCTCTCCTCTCTATCACCATCCCTTACTCTCTCTCCTTCTCTCTATCACCATCCCTTACTCTCTCTCCTCTATCACCATCCCTTACTCTCTCTCCTCTATCACCATCCCTTACTCTCTCTCCTCTCTATCACCATCCCTTACTCTCTCTCCTTCTCTCTATCACCATCCCTTACTCTCTCTCCTCTCTATCACCATCCCTTACTCTCTCTCCTCTCTATCACCATCCCTTACTCTCTCTCCTTCTCTCTATCACCATCCCTTACTCTCTCTCCTCTCTATCACCATCCCTTACTCTCTCTCCTTCTCTCTATCACCATCCCTTACTTTCTCTCCTCTCTATCACCATCCATTACTCTCTCTCTTTCTCTCTATCACCATCCCTTACTCTCTCTCCTTCTCTCTATCACCATCCCTTACTCTCTCTCCTCTCTATCACCATCCCTTACTTTCTCTCCTCTCTATCACCATCCCTTACTTTCTCTCTCCTCTCTATCACCATCCCTTACTTTCTCTCCTCTCTATCACCATCCCTTACTCTCTCTCCTTCTCTCTATCACCATCCATTACTCTCTCTCCTTCTCTCTATCACCATCCATTACTCTCTCTCCTCTCTATCACCATCCATTACTCTCTCTCCTCTCTATCACCATCCCTTACTTTCTCTCCTCTCTATCACCATCCCTTACTTTCTCTCTCCTCTCTATCACCATCCCTTACTTTCTCTCCTCTCTATCACCATCCTTACTCTCTCTCCTTCTCTCTATCACCATCCCTTACTTTCTCTCCTTCTCTCTATCACCATCCCTTACTCTCTCTCCTTCTCTCTATCACCATCACTTACTCTCTCTCCTTCTCTCTATCACCATCCCTTACTTTCTCTCTCCTTCTCTCTATCACCATCCCTTACTTTCTCTCTATCACCATCCCTTACTTTCTCTCTCCTTCTCTCTATCACCATCCCTTACTCTCTCTCCATTCTCTCTATCTCCATCACCATACTTTCTCTCTCCTTCTCTCTATCACCATCCCTTACTTTCTCTCTCCCTCTCTCTATCACCATCCCTTACTTTCTCTCCTCTCTATCACCATCCCTTACTTTCTCTCTCCTCTCTATCACCATCCCTTACTCTCTCTCCTCTCTATCACCATCCTCTTACTCTCTCTCCTCTCTATCACCATCCCTTACTCTCTCTCCTTCTCTCTATCACCATCCCTTACTCTCTCTCCTTCTCTCTATCACCATCCTTACTCTCTCTCCTCTCTATCACCATCCCTTACTCTCTCTCCTCTCTATCACCATCCCTTACTCTCTCTCCTTCTCTCTATCACCATCCCTTACTCTCTCTCCTCTCTATCACCATCCCTTACTCTCTCTCCTTCTCTCTATCACCATCCCTTACTTTCTCTTCTCTCTATCACCATCCATTACTCTCTCTCCTTTCTCTCTATCACCATCCCTTACTCTCTCTCCTTCTCTCTATCACCATCCCTTACTCTCTCTCCTTCTCTATCACCATCCCTTACTTTCTCTCCTCTCTATCACCATCCCTTACTTTCTCTCTCCTCTCTATCACCATCCCTTACTTTCTCTCTCTCTATCACCATCCCTTACTTTCTCTCCTTCTCTCTATCACCATCCATTACCATCCTCTTACTTCTCTCTATCACCATCCATTACTCTCTCTCTCTCTATCACCTCTATCACCATCCATTACTCTCTCTCCTCTCTATCACCATCCCTTACTTTCTCTCTCTCTATCACCATCCCTCTACTTTCTCTCTCTCTATCACCATCCCTTACTTTCTCTCCTCTCTATCACCATCACTTACTCTCTCTCCTTCTCTCTATCACCATCCCTTACTTTCTCTCTCCTTCTCTCTATCACCATCCCTTACTCTCTCTCCTTCTCTATCACCATCACTTACTCTCTCTCCTTCTCTCTATCACCATCCCTTACTTTCTCTCTCCTTCGCTCTATCACCATCCCTTACTTTCTCTCTATCACCATCCCTTACTTTCTCTCTCCTTCTCTCTATCACCATCCCTTACTCTCTCTCCTTCTCTCTATCACCATCACTTACTTTCTCTCTCCTTCTCTCTATCACCATCCCTTACTTTCTCTCTCCCTCTCTCTATCACCATCCCTTACTTTCTCTCCTCTCTATCACCATCCCTTACTTTCTCTCTCCTCTCTATCACCATCCCTTACTTTCTCTCCTCTCTATCACCATCCCTTACTCTCTCTCCTTCTCTCTATCACCATCCATTACTCTCTCTCCTTCTCTCTATCACCATCCATTACTCTCTCTCCTCTCTATCACCATCCATTACTCTCTCTCCTCTCTATCACCATCCCTTACTTTCTCTCCTCTCTATCACCATCCCTTACTTTCTCTCTCCTCTCTATCACCATCCCTTACTTTCTCTCCTCTCTATCACCATCACTTACTCTCTCTCCTTCTCTCTATCACCATCCCTTACTTTCTCTCTCCTTCTCTCTATCACCATCCCTTACTCTCTCTCCTTCTCTCTATCACCATCACTTACTCTCTCTCCTTCTCTCTATCACCATCCCTTACTTTCTCTCTCCTTCGCTCTATCACCATCCCTTACTTTCTCTCTATCACCATCCCTTACTTTCTCTCTATCACCATCACTTACTCTCTCTCCTTCTCTCTATCACCATCCCTTACTTTCTCGATCCTTCGCTCTATCACCATCCCTTACTTTCTCTCTATCACCATCCCTTACTTTCTCTCTCCTTCTCTCTATCACCATCCCTTACTCTCTCTCCTTCTCTCTATCACCATCACTTACTTTCTCTCTCCTTCTCTCTATCACCATCCCTTACTTTCTCTCTCCCTCTCTCTATCACCATCCCTTACTTTCTCTCCTCTCTATCACCATCCCTTACTCTCTCTCCTCTCTATCACCATCCCTTACTCTCTCTCCTCTCTATCACCATCCCTCACTCTCTCTCCTCTCTATCACCATCCCTTACTCTCTCTCCTCTCTATCACCATCCCTTACTCTCTCTCCTCTCTATCACCATCCATTACTCTCTCTCCTCTCTATCACCATCCCTTACTTTCTCTCCTCTCTATCACCATCCCTTACTTTCTCTCTCCTCTCTATCACCATCCCTTACTTTCTCTCCTCTCTATCACCATCACTTACTCTCTCTCCTTCTCTCTATCACCATCCCTTACTTTCTCTCTCCTTCTCTCTATCACCATCCCTTACTCTCTCTCCTTCTCTCTATCACCATCACTTACTCTCTCTCCTTCTCTCTATCACCATCCCTTACTTTCTCTCTCCTTCGCTCTATCACCATCCCTTACTTTCTCTCTATCACCATCCCTTACTTTCTCTCTCCTTCTCTCTATCACCATCCCTTACTCTCTCTCCTTCTCTCTATCACCATCACTTACTTTCTCTCTCCTTCTCTCTATCACCATCCCTTACTTTCTCTCTCCCTCTCTCTATCACCATCCCTTACTTTCTCTCCTCTCTATCACCATCCCTTACTCTCTCTCCTCTCTATCACCATCCCTTACTCTCTCTCCTCTCTATCACCATCCCTCACTCTCTCTCCTCTCTATCACCATCCCTTACTCTCTCTCCTCTCTATCACCATCCCTTACTCTCTCTCCTCTCTATCACCATCCCTTACTCTCTCTCCTCTCTATCACCATCCCTTACTCTCTCTCTCCTCTCTATCACATCCCTTACTCTCTCTCCTTCTCTCTATCACCATCCCTTACTCTCTCTCCTTCTCTCTATCACCATCCCTTACTCTCTCTCCTTCTCTCTATCACCATCCCTTACTCTCTCTCCTCTCTATCACCATCCCTTACTTTCTCTCCTCTCTATCACCATCCCTTACTTTCTCTCTCCTCTCTATCACCATCCCTTACTTTCTCTCCTCTCTATCACCATCCCTTACTCTCTCTCCTTCTCTCTATCACCATCCATTACTCTCTCTCCTTCTCTCTATCACCATCCATTACTCTCTCTCCTCTCTATCACCATCCATTACTCTCTCTCCTCTCTATCACCATCCCTTACTTTCTCTCCTCTATCACCATCCCTTACTTTCTCTCTCCTCTCTATCACCATCCCTTACTTTCTCTCCTCTCTATCACCATCACTTACTCTCTCTCCTTCTCTCTATCACCATCCCTTACTTTCTCTCTCCTTCTCTCTATCACCATCCCTTACTCTCTCTCCTTCTCTCTATCACCATCACTTACTCTCTCTCCTTCTCTCTATCACCATCCCTTACTTTCTCTCTCCTTCTCTCTATCACCATCACTTACTCTCTCTCCTTCTCTCTATCACCATCCCTTACTTTCTCTCTCCTTCGCTCTATCACCATCCCTTAATTTCTCTCTATCACCATCCCTTACTTTCTCTCTCCTTCTCTCTATCACCATCCCTTACTCTCTCTCCTTCTCTCTATCACCATCACTTATTTTCTCTCTCCTTCTCTCTAACACCATCCCTTACTTTCTCTCTCCCTCTCTCTATCACCATCCCTTACTTTCTCTCCTCTCTATCACCATCCCTTACTCTCTCTCCTCTCTATCACCATCCCTTACTCTCTCTCCTCTCTATCACCATCCCTTACTCTCTCTCCTCTCTATCACCATCCTTCTCTCTCTCTCTCTCTATCACCATCCCTTACTCTCTCTCCTCTCTATCACCATCCCTTACTCTCTCTCCTCTCTATCACCATCCCTTACTCTCTCTCCTCTCTATCACCATCCCTTACTCTCTCTCTCCTCTCTATCACATCCCTTACTCTCTCTCCTTCTCTCTATCACCATCCCTTACTCTCTCTCCTTCTCTCTATCACCATCCCTTACTTTCTCTTCTCTCTATCACCATCCCTTACTTTCTCTTCTCTCTATCACCATCCCTTACTCTCTCTCCTCTCTATCACCATCCCTTACTCTCTCTCCTCTCTATTACCATCCCTTACTCTCTCTCCTCTCTATCACCATCCCTTACTTTCTCTCCTCTCTATCACCATCCCTTACTCTCTCTCCTCTCTATCACCATCCCTTACACTCTCTCTCCTTCTCTCTATCACTATCCCTTACTCTCTCTCCTCTCTATCTCCATCCCTTACTCTCTCTCCTTCTCTCTATCACCACCCCTTACTCTCTCTCTCCTCTCTATCACCATCCCTTACGTTCTCTCCTCTCTATCACCATCCCTTACTCTCTCTCCTTCTCTCTATCACCATCCCTTACTCTCTCTCCTTTCTATCACCATCCCTTACTCTCTCTCCTCTCTATCACCATCCCTTACTCTCTCTCCTCTCTATCACCATCCCTTACTCTCTCTCCTCTCTATCACCATCCCTTACTCTCTCTCTCCTTCTCTTTATCACCATCCCTTACTTTCTCTCTATCACCATCCATTACTCTCTCTCCTTCTCTCTATCACCATCCCTTACTCTCTCTCCTCTCTATCACCATCCCTTACTCTCTCTCCTTCTCTCTATCACCATCCCTTACTCTCTCTCCTCTCTATCACCATCCCTTACTCTCTCTCCTCTCTATCACCATCCCTTACTCTCTCTCCTTCTCTCTATCACCATCCCTTACTCTCTCTCCTTCTCTCTATCACCATCCCTTACTCTCTCTCCTCTCTATCACCATCCCTTACTTTCTCTCCTCTCTATCACCATCCCTTACTTTCTCTCCTCTATATCACCATCCCTTACTCTCTCTCCTTCTCTCTATCACCATCCCTTACTTTCTCTCTCCTTCTCTCTATCACCATCCCTTACTCTCTCTCCTTCTCTCTATCACCATCACTTACTCTCTCTCCTTCTCTCTATCACCATCCCTTACTTTCTCTCTCCTTCTCTCTATCACCATCACTTACTCTCTCCTTCTCTCTATCACCATCCCTTACTTCTCTCTCTCCTTCGCTCTATCACCATCCCTTACTTTCTCCTCTATCACCATTTCTCTCCTTTCTCTCTCTCCTTCTCTCTATCATCACCATCCCTTACTCTCTCTCCTTCTCTCTATCACCATCCTTATTTTCTCTCTCCTTCTCTCTATCACCATCCCTTACTTTCTCTCTCCCTCTCTCTATCACCATCCCTTACTTTCTCTCCTCTCTATCACCATCCCTTACTCTCTCTCCTCTCTATCACCATCCCTTACTCTCTCTCCTCTCTATCACCATCCCTTACTCTCTCTCCTCTCTATCACCATCCCTCACTCTCTCTCCTCTCTATCACCATCCCTTACTCTCTCTCCTCTCTATCACCATCCCTTACTCTCTCTCCTCTCTATCACCATCCCTTACTCTCTCTCCTCTCTATCACCATCCCTTACTCTCTCTCTCCTCTCTATCACATCCCTTACTCTCTCTCCTTCTCTCTATCACCATCCCTTACTCTCTCTCCTTCTCTCTATCACCATCCCTTACTTTCTCTTCTCTCTATCACCATCCCTTACTCTCTTCTCTATTCTCTCTATCACCATCCCTTACTCTCTCTCCTCTCTATCACCATCCCTTACTCTCTCTCCTCTCTATTACCATCCCTTACTCTCTATCACCATCCCTTACTTCTCTCCTCTCTCTATCACCATCCATTACTCTCTCTCCTCTCTATCACCATCCATTACTCTCTCTCCTTCTCTCTATCACTATCCCTTACTCTCTCTCCTCTCTATCTCCATCCCTTACTCTCTCTCCTTCTCTCTATCACCACCCCTTACTCTCTCTCTCCTCTCTATCACCATCCCTTACGTTCTCTCCTCTCTATCACCATCCCTTACTCTCTCTCCTTCTCTCTATCACCATCCTTACTCTCTCTCCTTTCTATCACCATCCCTTACTCTCTCTCCTCTCTATCACCATCCCTTACTCTCTCTCTTCTCTCTATCACCATCCTTACTCTCTCTCTCTCTCTATCACCATCCCTTACTCTCTCTCTCCTTCTCTTTATCACCATCCCTTACTTTCTCTCTATCACCATCCATTACTCTCTCTCCTTCTCTCTATCACCATCCCTTACTCTCTCTCCTCTCTATCACCATCCCTTACTCTCTCTCCTTCTCTCTATCACCATCCCTTACTCTCTCTCCTCTCTATCACCATCCCTTACTCTCTCTCCTCTCTATCACCATCCCTTACTCTCTCTCCTTCTCTCTATCACCATCCCTTACTCTCTCTCCTTCTCTCTATCACCATCCCTTACTCTCTCTCCTCTCTATCACCATCCCTTACTTTCTCTCCTCTCTATCACCATCCCTTACTTTCTCTCCTCTATATCACCATCCCTTACTCTCTCTCCTTCTCTCTATCACCATCCCTTACTCTCTCTCCTTCTCTCTATCACCATCCCTTACTCTCTCCTCTCTATCACCATCCCTTACTTTCTCTCCTCTCTATCACCATCCCTTACTTTCTCTCCTCTCTATCACCATCCCTTACTCTCTCTCCTCTCTATCACCATCCCTTACTTTCTCTCCTCTCTATCACCATCCCTTACTTTCTCTCCTCTCTATCACCATCCCTTTACTCTCTCTCCTTCTCTCTATCACCATCCCTTACTCTCTCTCTCTCTATCACCATCCCTTACTCTCTCTCTCCTCTATCACCATCCCTTACTCTCTCTCCTCTCTATCACCATCCCTTACTCTCTCTCCTTCTCTCTATCACCATCCCTTACTCTCTCTCCCTCTCTATCACCATCCCTTACTCTCTCTCCTTCTCTCTATCACCATCCCTTACTCTCTCTCATTCTCTCTATCACCATCCCTTACTCTCTCTCCTCTCTATCACCATCCCTTACTCTCTCTCCTTCTCTCTATCACCATCCCTTACTTTCTCTCCTCTCTATCACCATCCATTACTCTCTCTCCTTCTCTCTATCACCATCCATTACTCTCTCTCCTTCTCTCTATCACCATCCATTACTCTCTCTCCTTCTCTCTATCACCATCCCTTACTCTCTCTCCTCTCTATCACCATCCCTTACTCTCTCTCCTCTCTATCACCATCCCTTACTTTCTCTCTCTCCATCACCATCCCTTACTTTCTCTCCTCTCTATCACCATCCCTTACTCTCTCTCCTTCTCTCTATCACCATCCATTACTCTCTCTCCTTCTCTCTATCACCATCCATTACTCTCTCTCCTCTCTATCACCATCCATTACTCTCTCTCCTCTCTATCACCATCCCTTACTTTCTCTCCTCTCTCTCTATCACCATCCCTTACTTTCTCTCTCCTTCTCTCTATCACCATCCCTTACTTTCTCTCCTTCTCTCTATCACCATCTCCTTACTTTCTCTCTCCTTCTCTCTATCACCATCCCTTACTTTCTCTCTCCTTCTCTCTATCACCATCCCTTACTCTCTCTCCTTCTCTCTATCACCATCCTTACTCTCTCTCCTTCTCTCTATCATCATCCCTTACTTTCTCTCTCCTTCTCTCTATCACCATCCCTTACTTTCTCTCTATCACCATCCCTTACTTCTCTCTCTATCACCATCCCTTACTCTCTCTCCTCTCTATCACCATCCCTTACTTTCTCTCTCTCTCTCTATCACCATCCCTTACTTTCTCTCCTCTCTATCACCATCCCTTACTCTCTCTCC
This sequence comes from Oncorhynchus nerka, assembly GCF_034236695.1. Classification (NCBI taxonomy): domain Eukaryota; kingdom Metazoa; phylum Chordata; class Actinopteri; order Salmoniformes; family Salmonidae; genus Oncorhynchus; species Oncorhynchus nerka. The sequence continues at coordinate 26,763,572 of NC_088409.1, forward strand.
TCTCTATCCCCATCCCTTACTCTCTCTCCTCTCTCTATCACCATCCCTTACTCTCTCTCCTTCTCTCTATCACAATCCCTTACTTTCTCTCTCTCCATCACCATCCCTTACTTTCTCTCCTCTCTATCACCATCCCTTACTCTCTCTCCTCTCTATCACCATCCCTTACTCTCTCTCCTTCTCTCTATCACCATCCCTTACTCTCTCTCCTTCTCTCTATCACCATCCCTTACTCTCTCTCCTCTCTATCACCATCCCTTACTCTTCTCTCTCTCTCTACCACCATCCTCTCCTTCTCTTTCTATCCCTTACTCTCTCTCTCCTCTCTATCACCATCCCTTACTCTCTCTCCTTCTCTCTATCACCATCCCTTACTCTCTCTCCTCTATCACCATCCCTTACTCTCTCTCCCTCTATCACCATCCCTTACTCTCTCTCCTCTCTCTCTATCACCATCCCTTACTCTCTCTCCTTCTCTCTATCACCATCCCTTACTCTCTCTCCTCTCTATCACCATCCCTTACTCTCTCTCCTCTCTATCACCATCCCTTACTCTCTCTCCTTCTCTCTATCACCATCCCTTACTCTCTCTCCTCTCTATCACCATCCCTTACTCTCTCTCCTCTCTATCACCATCCCTTACTCTCTCTCTCCTTCTCTCTATCACCATCCCTTACTTTCTCTCTATCACCATCCATTACTCTCTCTCCTTCTCTCTATCACCATCCCTTACTCTCTCTCCTCTCTATCACCATCCCTTACTCTCTCTCCTTCTCTCTATCACCATCCCTTACTCTCTCTCCTTCTCTCTATCACCATCCCTTACTCTCTCTCCTTCTCTCTATCACCATCCCTTACTCTCTCTCCTTCTCTCTATCACCATCCCTTACTCTCTCTCCTCTCTATCACCATCCCTTACTCTCTCTCTCCTCTCTATCACCATCCCTTACTTTCTCTCTCCTTCTCTCTATCATCATCCCTCACTCTCTATCTCCTTCTCTCTATCACCATCCCTTACTCTCTCTCCTTCTCTCTATCACCATCCCTTACTCTCTCTCCTTCTCTCTATCACCATCCATTACTCTCTCTATCACCATCCATTACTCTCTCTCCTTCTCTCTATCACCATCCCTTACTCTCTCTCCTCTCTATCACCATCCCTTACTCTCTCTCCTCTCTATCACCATCCCTTACTCTCTCTCCTCTCTATCACCATCCCTTACTCTCTCTCCTCTCTATCACATCCCTTACTCTCTCTCCTCTCTATCACCATCCCTTACTCTCTCTCCTCTCTATCACCATCCCTTACTCTCTCTCCTTCTCTCTATCACCATCCCTTACTCTCTCTCTCCTCTCTATCACCATCCCTTACTCTCTCTCTCCTCTATATCACCATCCCTCACTCTCTCTCTCTCCTTCTCTCTATCACCATCCCTTACTCTCTCTCCTCTCTATCACCATCCCTCACTCTCTCTCTCTCCTTCTCTCTATCACCATCCCTTACTCTCTCTCCTCTCTATCACCATCCCTTACTCTCTCTCCTCTCTATCACCATCCCTTACTCTCTCTCCTTCTCTCTATCACCATCCCTTACTCTCTCTCCTTCTCTCTATCACCATCCCTTACTTTCTCTCCTCTCTATCACCATCCCTTACTCTCTCTCCTCTCTATCACCATCCCTTACTTTCTCTCCTCTCTATCACCATCCCTTACTTTCTCTCCTCTCTATCACCATCCATTACTCTCTCTTCTCCTCTCTACCACCATCCATTACTCTCTCTCCTTCTCTCTATTACCATAGGGAGGAGTGAGGTTTGTTGTTAGGCTCTGATGTAACCAGAGGCTGGTGGGAGGAACTATAGGAGGACGGGCTCGTTATAATGGCTGGAAAATGAATAAATGGAACCGAGTCAAACGTGTGGTTTCCATATGTTTGATGTGTTTGATACCGTTCCATCGATTCCATTACAGCCATTACAAGGAGCCCGTCACACTAAAGCTCCTCCCATCAGCCTCCTCTGAATTTAACCTCACACCACCATTTGGACGAAAACAGCCCGTGGGAGGGAGAGAGGAAGATGGGAGGGGAAGGAGAACTTGTAGTAGGGTCAGAGGAGAGAGAGAGAGAGAGAGAGAGAGAGACTTGTAGTAGGGTCAGAGGGGGGAGAGAGAGAGAGACTTGTAGTAGGGTCAGAGGGGGGAGAGAGAGAGAGAAACTTGTAGTAGGGTCAGAGGGGAGAGAGAGAGAGAGAGAAACTTGTAGTAGGGTCAGAGGGGAGAGAGAGAGAGAGAGAAACTTGTAGTAGGGTCAGAGGGGGAGAGAGAGAGAGAGAGAAACTTGTAGTAGGGTCAGAGGGGGAGAGAGAGAGAGAGAGAGAAACTTGTAGTAGGGTCAGAGGGGAGAGAGAGAGAGAGAGAGAGAGAAACTTGTAGTAGGGTCAGAGGGGAGAGAGAGAGAGAGAGAGAGACTTGTAGTAGGGTCAGAGGGGAGAGAGAGAGAGAGAGAGAGAAACTTGTAGTAGGGTCAGAGGGGAGAGAGAGAGAGAGAAGAACTTGTAGTAGGGTCAGAGGGGAGAGAGAGAGAGAGAGAGAGAGAGAGGAAGGAGGACAGCGAGAGAAAGAGGGGAAGTTGTTGTGTTATTGGGGAAAGAGGCCATTTATGTCTGATAAGATGTTCTGTTTTGCCTGGCCATGCTAATGAAAATATGATTGTATGAGTCTGGGTGCAATGTAATCTATGTAATGTTTCTAGAATTTATATCATGTACTGGTATGTGTAATATTTGGGGTTAGTTTTCACCTTGTAAATGTGCAATGTTTGAGTGTGATTCATGTAAATGTCAATGTGGGCATGCAGTATGTGTGATGTGTGTAAAGGTCTTCGAGGAGATATATTAAACAGGCTGGCCCACACCAGACAGCTCTAATAGACAGCACACATGGCAGTGGGTGGAGAGCACACATAAGTCATATCTCAAGGTCTCTCTCTGTGTGTGTTAGGAGATCCCAGTTCTCTTCTATAATTCAGTATTATTCTCTCCCTCTCTCCCCCTCATTCTCTCTCTCCCTCTCTACTCCTACTCTCATTCTCTCTCTCTACTCTTACACTCATTCTCTCTCTCTCCCTCCCTCTCTACTCTTACCCTACATTCTCTCCCTCCTTCTCTACTCTTACTTGACATTCCCTCCCTCCCTCCCTCCCTCCCTACCTACTCTTACCTTTCATTCTCTCTCTCTACTCCCCTCGGTATCTAGACCACCACACTGTTTATCATTCATCTTCAGCCCTCCCCTGTATTAGTCTACACTCCTCCGCCTCAGCCTCTCCATCTGTCCAGTCCATATCTAAAGCCAGGTATAAGTACCTGGCTTTACCTCCAAACACATCCCTCTCTTCATGTCCTCCTCTCTCCATCCTTCACTCTAACTGTGAGCTCTCAGACAGTCAGTGTAGTGTCATCTTCCCCTGGGCTCTGTCTGTCTGTCTGTCTGTCAGTCAGTCAGTCTGTGTGTCTGTCTGTCTTGTCAGTCAGTCTCTAAGTGTGTCTGTCTGGGAGTCTGGTGCAGATGAAGGTGTGCCACAGTGACACCTGCTGGGAGAAGAGGGAACTAGTCTGAGTTAGCCATATCAGTGACAGTGCTGTCGACAGGGGGCCAGTTGGCAATAGGAGGGTTTTTCCTCTGAGCAGTGGGGACTGGGAGAAAGTGTATTGTCAGAATGTGCAGGTGTTTATCCTGTCTCTAATGTGCTGGGAAACTATTATACACTACTGTTCATATGTTTGGGGTCACTTATTAATGTCCTTGTTTTGAAAGAAAATACATTGTTTGTACATTAAAATAACATGAAATTGATCAGAAATACAGTGTAGACATTGATAATATTGTAAATTATTATTGTAGCTGGAAACGGCTGATTTTTAATGGAATATCTACATAGGCGTACAGAGGCCCATTATCAGTAACCATCACTCCTGTGTTCCAATGACAAGTTGGTACTACTCCCTTCACAGAACAGAGCAAACTGGCCCTAACCAGAATAGCATAGGAGTGGGAGGCCCCGGTACACAACTGAGCAAGAGGACAAGTAAATTAGAGTGTCTAGTTTGAGAAACAGACACCTGAACTGGCAGCTTCATTAAAGTCCTCAACTGGCAGCTTCATTAAATAGTACCCACAAAACACCAGTCTCAACGTCAACAGTGAAGAGGTGACACCGGGATGCTGGCCTTCTAGGCAGAGTTCCTCTGTCCAATGTCTGTGTTCTTTTGTCCATCTTAATCTTTTCTTTTTATTGGCCAGTCTGAGATATGGCTTTTTCTTTGCAATTCTGCCTAGAAGGCAATCATCCCGGAGTCGCCTCTTCACTGTTGACGTTGAGACTGGTGTTTTGCAGGTACTATTTAATGAAGCTGCCAGTTGAGGATTTGTGAGGCGTCTGTTTCTCAAACTAGACACTCTAATGTACTTGTCCTCTTGCTCAGTTGTGCACCAGGGCCTCTCACTCCTCTTTCTATTCTGGTTAGAGCCAGTTTGCACTGTTCTGTGAAGGAAGTAGTACACAGCCTTGTACGAGATCTTCAGTTTCTTGACAATTTCTCGCATGGAATAACCTTAATTTCTCAGAACAAGAATAGACGGATGAGTTTCAGAAGAAAGTTATTTGTTTCTGGCCATTTTGAGCCTGTAATCGAACCCACAAATGCTGATTCTCCAGAGACTCAACTAGTCAAAAGAAGGCCAGTTTTATTGCTTCTTTAATCAGAACAACAGTTTTCAGCTGTGCTAACATAATTGCAAAATGGTTTTCTAATGATCCATTAGCCTTTTAAGATGATAAACTTATTAGCTAACACAACGTGCCATTGGAACACAGGAGTGATGGTTGCTGATAATGGGCCTCTGTACGCCTATGTAGATATTCCATTAAAAATCAGCCGTTTCCAGCTGCAATAGTCATTTACAACATTAACCATGTCTACACTGTATTTCTGATCAATTTTATGTTATTTTAATGGACAATTTTCTTTAATTTCCTTTCAAAAACAAGGACATTTCTAAGTGGCCCCAAACTTTTGAAAGGTAGTGTACATACTACAGATGTTTTTAAATCACAGAGAGTTCAGAGAGTGAGAGTGAACATTGTGTAGAAATGGCTCTATAAACATGCTGAATTTGAGATGGTCTGTGTTGGTGCCAGGGAGGTAGAAATACAGTGTTAGTAATATAGAATGTTGGCTCCCTCACTCAGATCATTGTGTGTGTGTGTGTGTGTGTGTGTGTGTGTGTGTGTGTGTGTGTGTGTGTGTGTGTGTGTGTGTGTGTGTGTGTGTGCGTGCGTGCGTGCGTGTGCGCCTCTTTCGTCACCTCATGAATCAGCCCTGGATGCAGAGCAGGATCAGGATAATAACCCTGCACCTAGAAGGAAACAGGTAATGACTCACTGTAACAGAGTGAGGAGCAGAGAGAGAGGTAGAGGGTGGGAGAAGGTGGGGAAGAGAGAAGGAGTGATTGAAGTAGAAGGAGGGAGAAGGAGAGAAAGAGCAAGTGTGAGACAAAGAAGGGGAGAGAGAGGAGGGAGAATAAGAGAGGGAGAAAAAGGAGGGGGAGAGAGAGGAGGGAGAATAAGAGAGGGAGAAAATGGAGGGGAGAGAGAGGAGGGAGAATAAGAGAGGGAGAGAGAGGAGGGAGAATAAGAGAGGGAGAGAGAGGAGGGAGAAAAAGGAGGGGAGAGAGAGGAGGGAGAATAAGAGAGGGAGAATAAGGAGGGGGAGAGAGAGGAGAGAGAATAAGGAGGGGGGAGAGAGGAGGGAGAAAAAGAGAGGGAGAAAAAGGAGGGAGAGAGAGAGGGAGAAAAAGGAGGGGGAGGGAGAAGAAGGAGGGGGAGAGAGAGGAGGGAGAAGAAGGAGGGGAGAGAGAGGAGGGAGAAAAAGGAGGGGGAGAGGGCAGACTGTTCATTCCGGGGTTTGGCGACATTCCAGCCTGTCTGGCTGTGATTCTGACACTCTTCTGTGGTTTTAGCCTCACCTCCATGCAGGCCGCAGGACCCCACAGCTGCCCTACCACTGCCTGACTCCAACTACAACCTCCTTGTAAGCCCAGCGATATGTCTGACTTAGAGAAACTGGGGCCTAGTTATAGGCAATAGGAATTGTTCCTGGTCAGGTCACATGGTAAGAAAGAAACACCCTACACATGAGACCAGGATATCTCTATCTAGCCATGCTGGAGAGTAAAACAAGGAAAAGTCTCCCTTATGGGGACATTTCCCAAATCCCCATGAGGACAAAGGCTATTTTAAGCTAAGGAGTTAGGTTTAGGCTTTGGGTAAGAGGTTAGAGGTTAGGTTTAGGGTTTGGGTAAGGGGTTAGTAGTTAAGTTTAGGAGTTAGGTTTAGGGTTTGGGTAAGGGGTTGGTGGTTAAGTTTAGGAGTTAGGTTTAGGGTTTGGGTAAGAGGTTAGAGGTTAGGTTTAGGGTTTGGGTAAGGGGTTAGATGTTAAGTTTAGGGTTTGGGTAAGGAGTTAGAGGTTAGGTTTAGGGTTATGGGTTAAGGTTTATGGTTAGGGAAAATAGGATTTTGAATACAAATTAATTTTAGGTCCCCACGGGGATAGAAAACATAACGTGTGTGTGTGTGTGATAGGGAAGCTGTGTAAGAGGAAGCAGATGTGCAGGATGGGAGGGGTCATTCTCCGTGGTTGTGATATTACTGTGGGTTAGGCTCACATCCTCATGTCAGTAGGAACAGTTAGGGTCTATGAGGTACCATGTCCTTTTTTTCACTCAATCAAACTGAGTAACAGAGCCACAGCAATGTATTACTTTATATTTCATTACACTCCTGTATGTTCAGTGCCAAGGAATTAATGGTTATCCATGTATATGATATCTGAACCAAAATGCATGGAAATGCCTTTCACACCTGGACAGAAACAGGGCTTACAGCGAGTGCAATGGCACGATGTGATGTGGCCTTTCTCTTTCCCTTGTGTCCCCCAACCATTTGAGTGTCTGTACCTAATCAAGCCTCCAACTCCAGTATCTCTCCCCTCCTCTCTCTCATTCCCTCTCTCTCTGACCTTACAAGGAAAGGCAGGCAGTGTTGATGTCATAGAATTAAGAATGTTGCAAGAATCCAGAGAGAGAGAGAGTGAGACAGGGAGAAACAGAGAGGAAAGACAGGGGCTACTGCCTCACAGCAGTTTATGAACATACAGGATGAGATAGAGAGAGAGAGAGATGTGGTGTTGACATAGTAATATACACATCATGAGAGAAAGTCCAACGAGAAAGAACTTGTTAGGAAGGATGGTGTCATTTATTTTCCATGGAAAGGGGGAGGAGAGAGAGAGAGAGAGGGGAGGAGAGAGAGGGGGGAGGAGAGAGGGGGGGGGGTCTATCAGCTGTAGGGGAACTGAGAGAGAGGGGTAGAGGAAAGTTAATAAGCACACTTTCTGTCTCGGTTTGGATCTACAACTAGGGAAAAGGAAGAGATAGATACTGTAGGGGAGGGTAATAATTTGCTCTCCCAACTGCACACATAGGTAAGAACAGATTTTATACTGATTATATGAGTTATTGATAGGTAACAAGTTACAGTTTTTTCAATTTAATAGTGGCAGCACAACTGTTTGACATCTGACAAGTTATCTCTATGATCGGTCTAAGCAATAATCAGATTGTGTGATATATAGTTTTGGTGCATTGCAGAGTTTCAACATTTAAGAACATGTATGAAAGAACAGTAGCAAAGTGCCTGATACGATTATTACTCATCTACCGGGGCGGGTGTTCCGCTTTTTAGCCACTGAGCAGTCCTTGTGCAAAGGACGCATTTACAAGTTTACAGCTTTTGATAGATACGCGCTCGCTCACAACAAAGAAAAATGCGGAAGCTGTAACCGGAAGTACAGTTTAGGAGGAAAAGTTAGCTGGCTGGTTAGCCAGACAGACATCTCACATTCCTTGGAAAATAGACAGGGAAAGGGTGATGGCAACATCCATTTAGGGTACAGATAGACCTACCGTTAAATAATAAATAGGAAGGGGCCGGGTGAGGACGATAAACCGTGTCATCGACGTAGAGAGAAGCGAGGAAGTAACGTTAGCCCCCTACAACCTCTCGCTAGCTACCAACTGTAGGGAAGCTGCTAGCCAGCAAAAAAATAGGTGAGTGTACAAACTAACTAGCCAGTATTTCTAGATTGATTGCGCTTTTCTATACATTTACCGTTTTGGTTTTGAAGTTATTTCAACTCTGGGTTGTATGCAGGTGAATGCTAGACCAGGGCTATCAATACGGATTGACACACACTGAAATTCTCTTGAATCAGGGTTAGACAGACTTTACCTAGTTATGACTACATGGATGATTCATTGATGAACGTCGGATATTTAGTATATTATGTGTGTTCAGTTGTTCTTAGCTGTCTTGGGCTTAGCAGACAGTTATCTACCATAGCTAATCAGAGGCATGTTAAAAGGAGGGTGGGGCGCTAATGCAACACGGTGGATCATGGTTATCCATCAAGTTCCTACCAGCTGTTGTTTCAGCCAAAATGGGATTCCATTGTTTCACAAGATGGTTGTTCTCACGCTAACCCACTGACTAAAATGTAAAGAGAGAATATAGATTTAAAACTTTGAGTGCTGTGATAGTTTTCCAGTCCCATAGACACAAATGCAATTAAAGGGAAAATCAGCTCAAACTTTTGGTATTGCTGTCATTAATCCAAATGTTTTGCATGTCAGCAGTCAAGTTTTCAAGATATTGGACTTTCAAGAAGGGGTGGGTATAAATTGTGGAACGTTCCAACAGGAATCTGTTTCAAAAACTTCGTAAAGTAGAAGGTTGCCAACAAAGAATGCATACAAAGTAGCATGATCAATTCACTAAACTAACTAGCTGCCGAATAGGCATCAGCTCACCACGTAGCTTATTCTTAATGTTTTTCCATAGGCTACCAGAGTGAGGACACACATTTTTCGGAATAAATGTGGTGAGTGGAAAACGTAATGAAATAGCTCACTCCCTATCCGATATCTTATTCTGCCGCTATACAACTTTGTATGCATTGTTTGTTGGCAACCTTGTTATTTTACAACGTTTTTGGGACAGATTCCTGTTGGAACGTTCCACAAATTATACCCACCCCAGTGAAATGTTTACAGGCCCTTCCCAACAATACAGAGAAAATATAGAAAAGTAATAATACACAATGAGTAATGGTAACTTGGCTATTTACAAAGGGGTACCGAGTCCATGTGCAGGGTACAAGGTCATTGGCGTAGATATGTACATATAACTATGAATAATGTGACTAGGCAACAGGATAGATAATAAACAGTAGCAGCAGTCTATGTGATGAGTCAAGAAAGGGTCAATGCAGATAGTCCGGGTAGCTATTTGGTTAACTATTTAACAGTCTTCTGGCTTGAGGGTAGAAGCTGTTCGGGGTCCTGCTGGTTGCAGATTTGGTGCATCGGTACTGCTTGCCATGTGGTAGTAGAGAGAACAGTCTGACTTGGGAGGCTGGAGTCTTCGACAGTTTTTTGGGCTTTCCAATGATTTTTTTCTCAGTCACACAGAGCTCCTCATCAGTCGCACTTTAGAGCCCTGAGTGGAATGATGGCAGAAACCGACTGGTACCCAGGCTATCCTCATAATACTTAATGCATAGCATGTCCCCAAATCTCTCCCCCCTTGTAATTTGTCATGAAACTTGCTTGTTCAGAGTAAAGCAGGTCGTACTACGTCTGTGTGTGTGACTGTTTGGGTGGGAGTCTGGGGATTCCATTCACAAGGGTGCCACAGCCATTTGACCTCTATAAGATCACTGTGATATAGAGGTCGACTGATTAATCGGAATGGCCGATTAATTAGGGCCGATTTCAAGTTTTCATAACAATCGCAAATTGGTATTTTTGGGCACCAGTTTTTATTTATTTATTTTTATTTTTTATACCTTTTTAACTAGGCAAGTCAGTTAAGAACACATTCTTATTTTCAATGACAGCCTAGAAACAGTGGGATAACTGCTTTGTTCAGGGGCAGAACGACAGATTTTCACCTTGTCAGCTCGGGGGATCATACCTTGCAACCTTACAGTTAACTAGTCCAACGCTATAACCACCTGCCTCTCATTGCACTCCACGAGGAGACTGCCTGTTACGCGAATGCAGTAACCGTAAGTTGCTAGCTAGCATTAAACTTGTCTTATAAAAATCAATCAATCAATCATAATCACTAGTTATAACTACACATGGTTGATGATATTACTAGTTTATCTAGCGTGTCCTGTGTTGCATATAATCGATGCAACGCAGGGGGATGATTTAACAAAAGCACATTTGCGAAAAAAGCACAATCATTAGACGACTCTACCTAACCATAAACACCAATGCCTTTCTTAAAATCAAAACACAGAAGTATATATTTTTTAATCTGCATATTTAGCTAAAATAAATCCAGGTTAACAGGCAATATTAACCAGGTGAAATTGTGTCACTTTTCTTGCGTTCATTGCACGTAGAGTCAGGGTATATGCAACAGTTTGGGCAGCCTGGCTCATTGCAAACTAATTTGCCAGAATTTTACATAATTATGACATAAAATTGAAGGTTGTGCAATGTAACAAGAATATTTAGATAAAATACCGAACGGTTCCGTATTTCACTGAAATAAAAAATGTTTTGTTTTCGAAATGATAGTTTCCGGATTAGACCATATTAATGACCAAAGGCTCGTATTTCTGTGTTATAACTAAGTCTATGATTTGATAGAGCAGTCTGACTGAGCGATGGTAGGCAGCAGCAGGCTCGTAAGCATTCATTCAAACAGAACTTTCGTGCGTTTTGCCAGCAGCTCTTCACAAGCGCAGCGCTGTTTATGACTTCAAGCCTATCAGCCTAATGGCTGGTGTAACCGATGTGAAATGGCTAGCTAGTTAGCGGGGTGCACGCTAATAGCGTTTCAAAGTCACTCGCTCTGAGACTTGGAGTAGTTGTTCCCCTTGCTCTGCAAGGGCCGTGGCTTTTGTGGAGCGATGGGTAACGCTGCTTCGAGTGTGGCTGTTGTCAATGTGTTCCTGGTTCGAGCCCAGGTAGGGGCGAGGAGCGGGACAGAAGCTATACTGTTACACTGGCAATACTATAGTGCCTATAAGAACATCCAATAGTCAAAGGTATATGAAATACTAATGGTATAGCGAGAAATAGTCCTATAAATACTATATTAACTACAACCTAAAACCTCTTACCTTGGAATATTGAAGACTCATGTTAAAAGGAACCACCAGCTCTCATATGTTCTCATGTTCTGAGCAAGGAACATAAATGTTGGCTTTTTTACGTGGCACATATTGTACTTTTACTTTCTTCTCCAACACTTTGTTTTTGCATTATTTAAACCAAATTGAACATGTTTCATTATTTATTTTACAAATAAATAAATAAAAATCGTCCGATTAATCAGTATTGTTTTTTTTGGGTCCTTCAATAATCGGTATTGGTGTTGAAAAATCATAATCGGTCGACCTCCACTGTGATACAATTAATGTCATATGTCACCCATTCACTGTCAGTATAGCCTAACCTAGTACTACTGCCACGCTGTGATGGAGATCCCAGTCCCCTTTGAAAGGCTAGTGACCTGTAAGATCAGACTCAATTAGGAGCATTGTCAGTGCATGAGTAACTCCCCCAGACACAGTCACAAGCAGACAGGCTTCCCAGCAAGAGCTGGGCGTGTCAGTGCATGAGTAACTCCCCCAGACACAGTCACAGACAGACAGGCTTCCCAGCAAGAGCTGGGCGTGTCAGTGCATGAGTAAATCCCCCAGACACAGTCACAGACAGACAGGCTTCCCAGCAAGAGCTGGGCGTGTCAGTGCATGAGTAACTCCCCCAGACACAGTCACAGACAGACAGGCTTCCCAGCAAGAGCTGGGCGTGTCTGTGCATGAGTAACTCCCCCAGACACAGTCACAGGCAGACAGGCTTCCCAGCAAGAGCTGGGCGTGTCCGTGCATGAGTAACTCCCCCAGACACAGTCACAGGCAGACAGGCTTCCCAGCAAGAGCTGGGCGTGTCCGTGCATGAGTAACTCCCCCAGACACAGTCACAGGCAGACAGGCTTCCCAGCAAGAGCTGGGCGTGTCAGTGCATGAGTAACTCCCCCAGACACAGTCACAGGCAGACAGGCTTCCCAGCAAGAGCTGGGCGTGTCCGTGCATGAGTAACTCCCCCAGACACAGTCACAGACAGACAGGCTTCCCAGCAAGAGCTGGGCGTGTCTGTGCATGAGTAACTCCCCCAGACACAGTCACAGGCAGACAGGCTTCCCAGCAAGAGCTGGGCGTGTCTGTGCATGAGTAACTCCCCCAGACACAGTCACAGACAGACAAGCTTCCCAGCAAGAGCTGGGCGTGTCTGTGCATGAGTAACTCCCCCAGACACAGTCACAGACAGACAGGCTTCCCAGCAAGAGCTGGGCGTGTCTGTGCATGAGTAACTCCCCCAGACACAGTCACAGGCAGACAGGCTTCCCAGCAAGAGCTGGGCGTGTCCGTGCATGAGTAACTCCCCCAGACACAGTCACAGGCAGACAGGCTTCCCAGCAAGAGCTGGGCGTGTCCGTGCATGAGTAACTCCCCCAGACACAGTCACAGGCAGACAGGCTTCCCAGCAAGAGCTGGGCGTGTCAGTGCATGAGTAACTCCCCCAGACACAGTCACAGGCAGACAGGCTTCCCAGCAAGAGCTGGGTGTGTCCGTGCATGAGTAACTCCCCCAGACACAGTCACAGGCAGACAGGCTTCCCAGCAAGAGCTGGGCGTGTCCGTGCATGAGTAACTCCCCCAGACACAGTCACAGACAGACAAGCTTCCCAGCAAGAGCTGGGCGTGTCTGTGCATGAGTAACTCCCCCAGACACAGTCACAGACAGACAGGCTTCCCAGCAAGAGCTGGGCGTGTCTGTGCATGAGTAACTCCCCCAGACACAGTCACAGACAGACAAGCTTCCCAGCAAGAGCTGGGCGTGTCTGTGCATGAGTAACTCCCCCAGACACAGTCACAGACAGACAGGCTTCCCAGCAAGAGCTGGGCGTGTCTGTGCATGAGTAACTCCCCCAGACACAGTCACAGACAGACAAGCTTCCCAGCAAGAGCTGGGCGTGTCTGTGCATGAAACTCCGGGACAACGATGGAGCTTTAGCAACTGTAGGGTAGTCACTAGATTGCCATGGTAGAGAGGACAACACTGGCGTCAGAGCTGTTGAGCAAGTAAGGAAGTATTTATTTTTTTTAGATTTTTTGTGATTTTGATTTAGGGCTAGTTATGGTAATGTTAGGGTCCAAGATAGTGTGGGGGATTGATACAGTTACATATCGGGATATTATTTTTGACGATGTATTGTATCGTTTTGACAATATCGCAATATTATCAAATAATTATTTTTCCATCATAGCTTGTTCTCAGTCTTTTTTTAAAATAGGGAGACAATTTGTTTTCAGCACATTTATTTCCATGATCGATCAAAACTTGTTTTCTCATGGCTCTCTTGTCCTCCTGCAGCAGACATATGGTGAGCAATACAGTATGTTTGGAACATGGAATTACAATACAATCACAGTATCGCATCTCTGATGCATATAGAATCGTGAGAATTGCAAAACATATTGTATCGTCACCTAAGTATCGTGATAATATCGTGAGGTCCCTGGCAATTCTCAACCCTAGTTCAAGAGTGGCTTTCAGAATCAAGTGCTTCTGCCTGTTTTCTACTCCTCATCTGGATTCCAAAGCGATCGCCCCCAAGCAGCGTGTTGGCTTGTCACTAGTGTTCTTATTGGTCTGGCACAGTATCTATTGTTGGTGTTGTTTCTCTCAGGTGAACACTTACAGACCAGCAGCCAGTGGTAAAACAACAGTGTGTTATAGTCCCATCCAACACAGAACGATGCTTCGATCGATGTCTAGGCCTTGATACCATCTCAAATATCATCTCCTCTACCAAATGAATTGTCTTCTAATCCTCCTTTGTAGACCGACGACCAACCGACCATGTGGAAATCATAACGTACTCGATAAGCTAAGAGCTATTATTTACAGTAGACGGTTTGTATGAGTTTAGCGCTCTCTGCACACATGATGTCGCCTCATAGCCAAGCTGTAAAACTAGTTAAGATGATGAAATACAGACCGTGGTGATGTCATCCAACTGAAATGAGAGGAGGGAGCTTTTTGGGGGGAGGGGGCAGATTGGAGACGAAGGGAAAGGAAAGGAAAAAGCAGACCATGGTGTTGATGATGTCATTCAACTGAAGTGCCAAACGTTCTCACCATAGGTCTCATCATCTCTGGATCCAATTTCACAATGGTTTACTTTAGTTAGGCTTAGGGGACTGTCTGGGAGGAGCCTGCACCTGACCTCACCATATAAAACCATTAGCCAGGTCTACAGCCACATGGAATCTGTGGGGAATGTTTTTTGTCAATGCCTTTCCAGTTGGTTGAGTAGTGAATTAAATAATACATCATAAAGGATGACGTTTTATAGCGGTATTTGGTTTTTTAATTCCTCAAATAGGTTGGTCTATTTCCAGGGGCACAATGAGGAACGTTTGCCCCTAGCATGTCTCAGTCCTGTGACCGTCTCATGCATTATCCCCAGAGCTTTTCTACAGTAGGCTAATATAATGAACCACTTTTAAATGAGAGCACTAGAACCAATAAGCCTAGCTCTTTGCCTCCACTTAGTGTAGAGCGCTGGCTCTCTAGAAAGATAAAAAGCCTTTAGATCAAAGACTCGTAATATTTCCCTCACAACTGAACAGTCTGCTGGTATCCAATGCACTGGCCCTCATTAGCAGAGGTTTCAACAGGGTTCTATTAGCCAAGGAGAGCAGGTTTCTGTCTAACTGAGGATATTACAGGGGAGGTCTGCTCTGCTTGATGCAGGCTCTTTCATCACAGAGAGGAGCCAACGCTTTGTCAGTGGAGCGTTGGACTCTTACTAGGTTGGACTTTTACAGACAGTTTCCAAGACCACTTTGTGTGTCTGTTTCCCCCCCCCCCCTTTCCATCTGTTCTAGTCCCACTGGTGTTTTCTAAATAAGACAGCTATCCAGCCTAGCTGTGCTAGGGCGGGCAACCAGATTGGTTGATGTCCCCTTTGGTCATTTGACTTTAATATTTCATCCTGCTCTTCTCTGCATTATTTAACAGTAAGTCCATTTTGAAAATAGAAAAGTGAAGATTTTGCAGTTTGTGGCTTTTCGTTGCTCACTTTGAAGGGGCTTGAGTGCAAAAAAAACTTCTCTCTTTGGATTCTTGTCAGTATTTTAACTGTTAAAGTAAGAAGTTATGAGTGAAATGTAGAAAACGCGGTGTTTTCCAGAGGATCTTAACAAACAGTTAGCTTACTTACGCTGTTTTTTTCTTCATACTGTGTTGAGGCCTGAGTCAGCATTTCAGGAACACTTTCACCCACGGTTGATGTCTTTATCTTGTCAGAACTTGTCCAGGCCCCCAAGTCACAGCTACATGCAATGTGGAAACCTCAATTTCAAACTGAAAAACTATTTGTAACTGTCCCGTGAAAATCTCACTTTTTAATGTTTATATTCTGTTACCTCGTCCTATACTCGGAATTGTGACCAAAGCATAAATTGGAGAAAAAACTCTTTCAAAATCCCAAATCCAACATGTATCTCACAGACCCTTTAAAAAGGTGCCTGCTATTTACTCCTAGAACATGATGTCATGTTGGCTGATTGGCTGAGCTTGAGAGTCGGCAGTCTACTTGCGTTAATATTTTGAACGACCATTCTGTGGTTGGGGTACACCCACACCATTCTGTGGTTGGGGTACACCCACACCATTCTGTGGTTGGGGTACACCCACACCATTCTGTCGTTGGGGTACACCCACACCATTCTGTGGTTGGGGTACACCCACACCATTCTGTCGTTGGGGTACACCCACACCATTCTGTGGTTGGGGTACACCCACACCATTCTGTGGTTGGGGTACACCCACACCATTCTGTGGTTGGGGTACACCCACACCATTCTGTCGTTGGGGTACACCCACACCATTCTGTGGTTGGGGTACACCCACACCATTCTGTCGTTGGGGTACACCCACACCATTCCAACACAGAAAAGCTGCTTTTTAACCTGCTTAATACAAATGAAATAACTATTTCACTCATATTATAATTAATTATAGGTAATATTTCGTAGAAATCTGGTAACACTGGGAAGGAAGTTACGTTAAGTTTCTCATGAAACTGACATGGCGTAACATTATAGTCAAGCCTGGGTGGTAAATCATTCCCCGTCTAAAGGCTGATTCTGATCATGGAGGAAAGAAATCAGTCACCCGCATCACAAACCCACATCGCATTTACTAGGCTAGTTCTTGGGCATTGCTTTTCCTTCCAAAACAAACAAGGTGTGAAGAAACCCATGTGTATTATCACCATGGTAATGGTTCCTAAATATGTTGTTGCTCTGTGGTCTAAAAGCATTTCACATTATGGACAAAAGCATGTTTCTAGACAACCCCTTATTTATGATCCAGCGGTGAGGCACTGACTACGACCCATCATTGCCATTCTATATTTTTATTTTATTGAACCTTTTATTTAACTAGGCATGTCTTTTAAGAACAAATTCTTATTTACCATGACGGCCTACACAGGCCAAACCTGGACAACGCTGGGCCAGTTGTGTGCCGCCCTATGGGACTCCCAATCAGCCTGGATTTGAACCAGGGTGTCTGTAGTGACGCATCTAGCACTGAGATGCAGTGCCTTAGACCGCTGCGCCACTCGCGAGCCCGAGTACAGTGCATTCGGAAAGTATTCAGACACCATGATTTTTCCACATTTTGTTATGTTACAGCCTTATTCTAAAATGTATTAAATAATGTTTTACCCATCAATCTACACACAATAACCCACAATGACAAAGGTAAAGGAGGTTTTTAGAAATGTTTGCTAATTTATTCAAAATAAAAATCATAAAAAACATAAGTAATCAGACCCTTTACTCAGCACTTTGTTGAAACACCTTTGGCAGCGATGACAGCCTTGAAACTTCTTGGGTGATGCAACAAGCTTGGCACACCTGTATTTGGGGAGTTTCCCCCATTCTTCTCTGCAGATCCTCTCAAGCTCTGTCAGGTTGGATGGGGAGCGTTGCTGCACAGCTATTTTAAGGTCTCTCCAGAGTTGTTCGATTGGGTTCAAGTCCGGACTCTGGCTGGGCCACTCAAAGACATTTAGAAAAGTGTCTTGGCTGGGTGCTTAGGGTCGTTGTCCTGTTGGAAGTTGACCCTTCGCCCCAGTCTGAGGTCCTGAGCGCTCTTGAGCAGGTTTTCATCAAGGATCTCTCAGTACTTCGTTCATCTTTCCCTCAATCCTGACTAGTCTCCCAGTCTCTGCCACTGAAATACATCTTCACAGCAGGATGCTGCCACCACCATGCTTAACCAAAGGGATGGTGCCAGGTTTCCTCCAGATGTGACACTTGGCATTCATGCCAAAGATTTCAATCTTGGTTTTATCAGACGAGAGAATCTTGTTTCTCATGGTCTGAGAGTCCTTTAGGTGCTTTTTGGCAAACTCCAAACGGGCTGTCACGTTCCTTTTACTGAAGAGTGGCTTCCGTCTGGCCTCTCTACCGTAAAGTTGTCCTTCTGATGGTTCTCCCGTCTCCCCAGAGGAACTCTGGAGCTCTGTCAGAGTGACCATCGGGTTCTTGGTCACCTCCCTGACCAAGGCCCTTCTCCCCTGATTGCTCAGTTTGGCCGGGCGGCCAGCTCTAGGAAGAGTCTTGGTTGTTCCAAACTTCTTCCATTTTAAGAATGATGGATGCCACTGTGTTCTTGGAGACCTTCAATGCTGCAGGAATGTTTTGGTACTGTTCCCCTGATCTGTACCTCGACACAATCCTGTCTCGGAGCTCTTTGGACAATTCCTTCGACCTCATGGCTTGGTTTTTGCTCTGACATGCACTGTCAAATCAAATCAAATGTATTTATATAGCCCTTCGTACATCAGCTGATATCTCAAAGTGCTGTACAGAAACCCAGCCTAAAACCCCAAACAGCAAGCAATGCAGGTGTAGAAGCACGTGGGACAACTGTGGGACCTTATATAGACAGGTGTGTACCTTTCCAAATCATGTCCAATCGATTTGAATTTACCACAGGTGGACGCCGGTAAAGTTGTAGAAACATCTTAAGGATGATCAATGGAAACAGGATGCACCTGAGCTCAATTTGGAGTCTCATAGCAAAGGGTCTGAATACTTATTTACAGAAGGTATGTTTGTTTTTGTTTGTTTGTTTTAAACATTTGCAAAAATGTAAAAAATAAACTGTTTTCCTTTGTAATTATGGGGTATTGTAACATAACAAAATGTGTAAAAGGGGAATGAGTCCTAAAGCACTGTATACTCTGTAGGGCACTATAGATATATATAACAGCCTAGCGTCTAGCTGATAGTTAGACAGGTACTGAGAAAGAGGAAGAAACCAAGAGGTACTGAGAAAGAGGAAGAAACCAAGAGGTACTGAGAGAGAAAAAGAAACCAAGAGGTACTGAGAGAGAGAGGGCCACTTTTGGTCTCTTTAACCAGGGGTCACCTACAGGGCCACAGGCGTTTGGGGAATCTGAGATAGAGCCGCTGTGGTAACATCAACATTTTTAACCACAAACACGTGAGGTAAATATTTGAGCTAACGTTGAATGACCCTCTCCTTGACGTAGCTCACATGAACATGTTATGGTGGTTTTACCCGTCTCGGGTCCGACCCGGTCAGCCCTATAGTAAACCATGCTGTAGTTCTCAACTGTTTTATTAGAATGAACGGTTTCATACTGAGAGTGGACCTTGAAGCAGCTGTAAGTGCTGCTATGGTTACGGTATGCCTCTCCTTACTGAGCCTAAGGAGTGGCTAGTGTGTATTTACAATCTGGGGTGAGGTACTGTGTAAAGCAGTCAAGATCTTTCAGAGGTGCGTGCGTGTGTGTGTGTGTGTGTGTGTGTGTGTGTGTGTGTGTGTGTATGCATGCTTTGGAGGTTCTCTCCTGTAGTTAGGCTACAGGGTTGTTAGATCCTTTGTTGATGTGTCCCCACTAATTCACCAAAGAGAGATATTCCCCTACTGTTTCAAAAGCTCTGTGTGTTCACCTCAGATAAGCTAATGCTCTATGGTTCATTTCTATATCAAAGGTTTATTTTATCTTCTCTGTTATCGTTTCTACAGCTGGCCTCCAGGTTTGCTAGACCTCCTCTGTAACACAGCCATCTCTTTAACAGTTGGCAGCCTCCCTACCGCTCATTTGAGTTTGTGTTGATTTGGATGGATTGTGTTTGTCCTCTTCTTCTCTCCTCAGACAGTAAGAAGACAACATGGCTGACTCCAGTGGCAGTAAACCCTTCATGGTGACTTCCTCCATCAACCTCAAAGTCACCACCCCCTCCTTCTACAACCAGCCAAAGAAGTTTGCCTCGGTCAACCCGCCACGCCCCAAAAGCCAGTCCGACCCGTCGCCTCCCCCGGGCTCAACTCCTCCCGCAGGTCCCTCTCCTCCCCCCAGTCTGGTCTCCTCAACACGCGGTGTCGGCACAGCTGTCATTGGTCGAGTTGGAGTGATGCCTCCACCCCCACCATCGCTATGCGAAGGTGATTGGCAGTTTTTGTTTGTCATTTTGTAAACATTTATCCCATGCATTGTCTGGTTCAATGTGACCCCTAACTCCTTCACTTGAACTCTTTCCCTTCACAGTGCAGATGTGAAGTAACTGGATAGGTGTACGAAAAATATAGTATTAGAGGTTAGGGGAAGTGACTAGGGGTTGTTTTAGGACCAGACTTATCTCACAACAGACGCATCAAGCATGTTATTAAGCATGTTATTATTTAGTTACAAGTATTTATCTTTGGGATCCAACATCCTTGTTTTATCAGAAACAGAGCTTGAGCCTGGTGTTGGCAACCCAACAGATTGGTAGACTGCAACATGGCCCTTATCCCATCAATGAAACTCACCCTTCCTGTTTCTCACAAACTCTAATCACTGCATTTAAAGGGATACTGCGAGATTCTGGCAATTAAGCCATTGTTTTCTACTTAACCACCTATTTTCTTGACCGTAACATTTCACTGTCTCTGTGTGTAGAAACTGTATTGTCATGGAGTTCCCTTGAATGAATGTCTGGGTGGGTGCAGTGAATAGATGACAGGTTTTGAATGAATTATAGAATGTTTAGAAACCATTTGATTGCCATACCTTTGTTTTAATCAATCACCCCTCCCCATTTCTATTAGACTTCCCGCCCCCTCCTCCTCCAATGGATGATGAGCTGCCAGCCCCTCCCCCCAATTGTGCAACCACACCTCCAGCCTCTGATGCCCCTCCCCTGCCTTCCCTCCCCCTCCCGCAGTGGATGACCTGCCCCTCCCCCCGCCCCGCCTGAGGAGAATGCCTGTCTCCCCGTTCCCCGTCTCCCCCTCCTCCACCACCCCCTCCCCTCTCCCAGTCTCTGGTCCCAGCAGTGTCCCCAGTGCTGGGGAGAACTCTCAGGTGAGTCTGGGTCACTAATCATAAGAATGGAATACATTTTGTATTATAAACTGGGTGGTTTGAGCCCTGAATGCTGATTGTCTGACAGCTGTGTTATATCAGACCATATACCACGGGTATGACAGAACATTTATTTTTACTGCTCTAATTACATTGGTAACCAGTTTATAATAGCAATAAGGCACCTCGGGGGTTTGTGATATATGGCCAATATACCACGACTAAGGGCTGTGTCCGGGCACTCCGCGTTGTGTCGCGACCAAGAACATCCCTTGACCGTGGTATATTGGCCATATACCACACCCCCTCGTGCCTTATTGCTTAAATATAGAACTTTCTATAAAGTCCCAAAGCACTTGTCATTGTATTGGTGTAGTTGTGTTGGATGACAGCCAGAACTCTCATCCACACATCTACTACCATGGTGGATGTCCCCAGTAAACAGATGTGGAAGTCTATTGCCTAACGTGATGTGAGTGCTTAAGTTCTGATCCATGCAAATCAGTTACATTCTGTTCTATCAGTACACTTCTGTGCACATTCCCCATTGACACAAGTGTATGATTTAGGTGGCAGTTGGAGTTTGCTACATATTTCAAGTCAAGATTCAGCCTGTTGATAAACAATCATCTTCTCTCTCTCTCTCCCATTATTTCTCACTCTTTCACAATCCCTCACTCTGTGTGTCTGTCCATTTCCCCTCCCCTCTCTCCCTCCCCCCCTTCTTTCTCACTCCCACAGCGTCTGGAAAAGCAGACTAGTTTTGACAAACAGCTGGGCTCTCTGACTGACCTGCTGTCTGAGATGGAGACCAGAGGACCCTTCAACCCCAAGGTACAGAGAGGGACAAGTATACTGTAGAGCGTCGTATACTGTAGAGCGTCGTAGACTGTAGAGCGTCGTATACTGTAGAGCGTCGTAGACTGTAGAGCGTCGTATACTGTAGAGCGTCGTAGACTGTAGAGCGTCGTAGACTGTAGAGCGTCGTAGACTGTAGAGCGTCGTAGACTGTAGAGCGTCGTAGACTGTAGAGCGTCGTAGACTGTAGAGCGTCGTAGAAGCACACAACGTCAGTAAACCAACAGGGAAAACGGAATGTAACAGAAGACTGCAGTAGACACAGCATTACACAGAGAGAGTAGGAAATACTTGGGACTGAGAAGATGGAGGGAAATAAAGATAAGATGGGAAGTAAATGTAGGAGTGGGGAGGGAAGTAAATGTAGGAGTGGGGAGGGAAGTAAATGTAGGAGTGGGGAGGGAAGTAAATGTAGGAGTGGGGAGGGAAGTAAATGTAGGAGTGGGGAAGGGAATAAATGTAAATGCAAATAGAAAGAGGGACCAAGCAAGACCGAGAGAGAGAGAGGGAGAGTGGTACACAATGCATACTCCATTGTGATCAGGCCTGTGTGTGTGGGGCCAAGCCAGCGGTCTGGGGAAACAGCCATAAATGGAGAGTGTTTTTATCCTCCTGGGAGGAACTGGATCAGAACAGGGAAATGTTGGCACAAGTTCTTGATAAAAATGTCAGAGACACTTGATGAGCTCAAGTTCCCCTGTATGACTCAGAGCCTGTGCTTTGTGGAAGTTGAACATTTGATACGATTGAAAATCGCTAACTGCAAACTTTTTGTGTTTTTTAATTCTGTACTTGAATAATACTAATAGCCGTTTTCACAGCCGGCTTGTTAAGGAGGGTGGATTGTTTAGAATGTTTCAAATAGTACTGTATAGAACATTGTATTTTCACCTGGAAACTTCCAAAATAGCTGAAGGGGCACTCAGTTCCTAATGCTTTTAGTCTAAAAGTAGATTGGAGTTCCATACAACAGCTTGTTGTTGTGTGTTGTCTCATAGTTGTCTTCAACTCTTCAGTACATATAGCCTGTAATGTTTTCTTGTCTGATCTTGTCTCCCCAGTTGCCCAGTCAGTACTCAGCTCCTCCTCCTCCTGCCCCCAAGCCTGCAGGTCCCCCCCCCACTGCTCCCAAGCCCAACCTCTCCTTCCTCCCCCCTCCAGAGATGGGAGACAAGCCCCCTCCCGCTCCCTGGGCCGAGGAGCTCAAACTCCGGACGACACACCGACAAGCCAATAACACTACATCTGCCCCAGCTCCTGCCCCACAGCCATTTGCTAAGGCACCAGTCGGGGCTTCTAAGGCTTTTGGGGGCATGAAAACGGGGACGTCCGTGCCTCCTGTGGGGCTGAAGAACCAGAACCACGCCCCGGCTCCATTTGGTGTTGCTCCTAATCCTTCCCCTGTAGCCAGCTCCTTCCCTCCTCCTCCTGCCGCTCCTCCTGCCGCTCCTCCCGCCCCACCAGCTAACAAAGTGGCTCCCCCACCAGCCAACAAAGTGGCTCCCCCAGCCTTCAATCACTCAAAGCCCTCTTCCATTGACTCTCAGATGACTGTGAGCCCGCTCCCTCCTGCCCCCGTGCCCCCTCCTCAGCCCAAAGCGATGACATCACCACCCTCTTCTTACAGCCAGCCAATGAAATCTCCCCCTTCATCAAAGGTATGTTAGGAGACCCTTTGGGGTGAGTGTGTGTGTGTGTGTTTAGTACTCCCCCTGTTAGATGTGTGTTTTCTGTCCCCCAGCCCTCGCCTCCTGGGCCTGTCTCTGTCCCAGGTGGAGGTGTTCCTCTCTCCATGAGGGAGGTGGAGGAGCTGGAGAGAATGACCAATGCATTCATCAAAGACATGGACACACACGCTCCCGTCATCACCTCAGCACCTACAGGTACACACACACCCTCCGCTCATCACCTCAGCACCTACAGGTACACACACACACCCTCCGTTCAGCACCTACAGGTACACACACACCCTCCGTTCAGCACCTACAGGTACACACACACCCTCTGTTCATCACCTACAGGTACACACACACCCTCCGCTCATCACCCCAGCACCTACAGGTACACACACACCCTCCGTTCATCACCTCAGCACCTACAGGTACACACACACACCCTCCGTTCAGCACCTACAGGTACACACACACCCTCCGTTCATCACCTCAGCACCTACAGGTACACACACACCCTCCGTTCAGCACCTACAGGTACACACACACCCTCCGTTCAGCACCTACAGGTACACACACACCCTCCGTTCAGCACCTACAGGTACACACACACACCCTCCGTTCAGCACCTACAGGTACACACACACCCTCCGCTCATCACCTCAGCACCTACAGGTACACACACACCCTCCGCTCATCACCTCAGCACCTACAGGTACACACACACACCCTCCGTTCATCACCTCAGCACCTACAGGTACACACACACACCCTCCGTTCAGCACCTACAGGTACACACACACACCCTCCGTTCATCACCTCAGCACCTACAGGTACACACACACACCCTCCGTTCAGCACCTCAGCACCTACAGGTACACACACACACCCTCCGTTGAGCACCTCAGCACCTACAGGTACACACACACACACCCTCCGCTCATCACCTCAGCACCTACAGGTACACACACACACCCTCCGTTCATCACCTCAGCACCTACAGGTACACACACACCCTCCGTTCAGCACCTACAGGTACACACACACACCCTCCGTTCAGCACCTACAGGTACACACACACCCTCCGTTCATCACCTCAGCACCTACAGGTACACACACACCCTCCGTTCATCACCTCAGCACCTACAGGTACACACACACCCTCCGTTCAGCACCTACAGGTACACACACACCCTCCGCTCATCACCTCAGCACCTACAGGTACACACACACACCCTCCGTTCATCACCTCAGCACCTACAGGTACACACACACCCTCCGTTCAGCACCTACAGGTACACACACACCCTCCGCTCATCACCTCAGCACCTACAGGTACACACACACACCCTCCGTTCATCACCTCAGCACCTACAGGTACACACACACCCTCCGTTCATCACCTCAGCACCTACAGGTACACACACACCCTCCGTTCATCACCTCAGCACCTACAGGTACACACACACCCTCCGTTCATCACCTCAGCACCTACAGGTACACACACACCCTCCGTTCAGCACCTACAGGTACACACACACCCTCCGCTCATCACCTCAGCACCTACAGGTACACACACACACACCCTCCGTTCAGCACCTACAGGTACACACACACCCTGATGGTCTGGGCTGTAGTTCTAATAGGCTGGGCTGGGGTGCTGATGGGCTGGGCTGCTGTGCTGATGGGCTGGGCTGCTGTGCTGATGGGCTGGGGTGCTGTGCTGATGGGCTGGGGTGCTGTGCTGATGGGCTGGGGTGCTGTGCTGATGGGCTGGGCTGCTGTGCTGATGGGCTGGGCTGCTGTGCTGATGGGCTAGGGTGCTGATGGGCTGGGGTGCTTATGGGCTGGGCTGGGGTGCTGATGGGCTGGGGGGCTTATGGCTGGGGTGCTGATTGACCTTTCATCAAAATGATTGATCAGTGTAATTAGGTAGTAAGGAGCCTCCTCCC
Source organism: Oncorhynchus nerka (assembly GCF_034236695.1). Lineage (NCBI taxonomy): Eukaryota > Metazoa > Chordata > Actinopteri > Salmoniformes > Salmonidae > Oncorhynchus > Oncorhynchus nerka. The sequence goes on from NC_088409.1 coordinate 26,788,653, forward strand.
TACTCTCTCTCATTGGTGCTAGACCAGTGTGTCTGTGGTAATGACTTAATTACTGTGTGGAATAGGACTGGCTGGGCTCTGCCTCTGTCAGCATCAACCAACTCTTATCCCCTCTCTCTTCGTCCTCTCCCTTTCTACCTCCCTTCTCTCTCTCCATCGCTCTCTCTCTCTCTCCATCGCTCTCTCTCTCTCTCTCTCCATCGCTCTCTCTCTCTCTCTCTCCATCGCTCTCTCTCTCTCTCTCTCCATCGCTCTCTCTCTCTCTCTCTCCATCGCTCTCTCTCTCTCTCCATCGCTCTCTCTCTCTCCATCGCTCTCTCTCTCTCCATCGCTCTCTCTCTCTCTCCATCGCTCTCTCTCTCTCTCCATCGCTCTCTCTCTCTCTCCATCGCTCTCTCTCTCTCTCCATCGCTCTCTCTCTCTCCATCGCTCTCTCTCTCTCCATCGCTCTCTCTCTCCATCTCTCTCTCTCTCCATCGCTCTCTCTCTCTCCATCGCTCTCTCTCCATCGCTCTCTCTCTCTCCATCGCTCTCTCTCTCCTCGCTCTCTCTCTCTCCTCGCTCTCTCTCTCTCCATCGCTCTCTCTCTCTCTCGCTCTCTCTCTCTCCATCGCTCTCTCTCTCTCCATCGCTCTCTCTCTCTCCATCGCTCTCTCGCTCTCCATCGCTCTCTCGCTCTCCATCGCTCTCTCGCTCTCCATCGCTCTCTCGCTCTCCTCTCTCTCCTCGCTCCATCGCTCTCTCTCTCCATCGCTCTCTCTCTCCTCGCTCTCTCTCTCCATCGCTCTCTCTCTCTCTCTCTCCTCTCTCTCTCTCCATCGCTCTCTCTCGCTCGCTCGCTCTCTCTCTCCATCGCTCTCTCTCTCTCTCTCTCCATCTCTCTCTCTCTCTCCATCGCTCTCTCTCTCTCTCTCCATCGCTCTCTCTCTCTCTCCATCGCGCTCTCTCTCTCTCTCCATCGCTCTCTCTCTCTCTCCATCCCTCTCTCTCTCTCTCCATCGCTCTCTCTCTCTCTCCATCGCTCTCTCTCTCTCTCCATCGCTCTCTCTCTCTCTCTCCATCGCTCTCTCTCTCTCCATCGCTCTCTCTCTCTCTCCATCGCGCTCTCTCTCTCTCCATCGCGCTCTCTCTCTCTCCATCGCGCTCTCTCTCTCTCCATCGCTCTCTCTCTCTCCATCGCTCTCTCTCTCTCCATCGCTCTCTCTCTCTCCATCGCTCTCTCTCTCTCTCTCCATCGCTCTCTCTCTCTCCATCGCTCTCTCTCTCCATCGCTCTCTCTCTCTCCATCGCTCTCTCTCTCTCCATCGCTCTCTCTCTCTCCATCGCTCTCTCTCTCTCTCCATCGCTCTCTCTCTCTCCATCGCTCTCTCTCTCTCCATCGCTCTCTCTCTCTCCATCGCTCTCTCTCTCTCCATCGCTCTCTCTCTCCATCGCTCTCTCTCTCTCCATCGCTCTCTCTCTCTCCATCGCTCTCTCTCTCTCTCCATCTCTCTCTCTCCATCGCTCTCTCTCTCTCCATCGCTCTCTCTCCCCCATCGCTCTCTCTCCCCATCGCTCTCTCTCCTCCATCGCTCTCTCTCCCCCATCGCTCTCTCTCGCCTCTCTCTCCCCATCGCTCTCTCTCCCCATCGCTCTCTCTCCCCATCGCTCTCTCTCCCCATCGCTCTCTCTCCCCATCGCTCTCTCTCCCCATCGCTCTCTCTCCCCATCGCTCTCTCTCCCCATCGCTCTCTCTCCCCATCGCTCTCTCTCCCCATCGCTCTCTCTCCCCATCGCTCTCTCTCCCCATCTCTCTCTCTCCCCATCTCTCTCTCTCCCCATCTCTCTCTCTCCCCATCTCTCTCTCTCCCCATCTCTCTCTCTCCCCATCGCTCTCTCTCTCCATCGCTCTCTCTCTCCATCGCTCTCTCGCTCTCTCTCGCTCTCTCTCTCTCTCGCTCTCTCTCTCCATCGCTCTCTCCATCGCTCGCTCTCTCTCTCTCTCCATCGCTCGCTCTCTCTCTCTCCATCGCGCTCGCTCTCTCTCTCTCCATCGCTCTCTCTCTCTCTCTCTCTCTCCATCGCTCTCTCTCTCTCCATCGCTCTCTCTCTCTCTCTCTCTCCATCGCTCTCTCTCTCTCTCTCTCTCCATCGCTCTCTCTCTCTCTCTCTCCATCGCTCTCTCTCTCTCTCTCTCTCCATCGCTCTCTCTCTCTCTCTCTCCATCGCTCTCTCTCTCTCCCCATCTCTCTCTCTCTCTCCCCATCTCTCTCTCTCTCTCCCCATCTCTCTCTCTCCATCGCTCTCTCCCTCTCTCTCCCCATCTCTCTCCTCATCTCTCTCTTTCAGAGGTATGTGGTAAGTGTGGTGAGGCTCTGTCTCGTTCCCAGCCTGCAGTGAGAGCCATGAACAAACTCTTCCACTCTGACTGCTTCTGCTGTATGAGCTGCCATCGCCCCCTGCAGGGCATGCAGTTCTACGACAAGGACGGGACGCCACAGTGTGATGACTGCTACACTGTGAGTACACACATGTACACACACACGCACAGCAATTACATGCACAAACAGCTTACAGTAATTCATTCACTCTCTCACACACAAAGACATGTAACGTGTTTGCTCTCTCTCCCACCCTCCTGTATGTGTGTCTCTACAGAGTTCTCTGGCGGTGTGTTCTCGGTGTGGGGAGCGTATTACAGACCGTGTGTTGAAGGCGGTGGGCCAGTGTTTCCATGCCCATTGTTTCCGCTGCTGCACCTGCGCCTGCAGCCTGGAGGGGGCGCCCTTCATCACCGACGACAACAACAACCCATACTGTGTCCCAGACTACCACAGGTACGGCCTCTCATCTCCTTGTCTTTCTCTCTCTCTCTCAGGTATTGTCCTCTGTGTTTGTGGTACAGTCTAATGTCCTCTCTGTCCCCCTGCCTGTAGGCGTTTCTCTCCCCTGTGTGTGTGTGGTACAGTCTAATGTCCTCTCTGTCCCCCTGCCTGTAGGCGTTTCTCTCCCCTGTGTGTGTGTGGTACAGTCTAATGTCCTCTCTGTCCCCCTGCCTGTAGGTGTTTCTCTCCCCTGTGTGTGTGTGTGGTACAGTCTAATGTCCTCTCTGTCCCCCTGCCTGTAGGCGTTTCTCTCCCCTGTGTGTGTGTGGTACAGTCTAATGTCCTCTCTGTCCCCCTGCCTGTAGGCGTTTCTCTCCCCTGTGTGTGTGTGGTACAGTCTAATGTCCTCTCTGTCCCCCTGCTTGTAGGCGTTTCTCTCCCCTGTGTGTGAGCTGTAATGAGCCCATAGTTCCTGACGCCGGCAGTCAAGAGACCGTCAGAGTCGTGGCCCTCGACAAGAACTTCCACCTCAAGTGCTACCGCTGTGAGGTAAGGACAACAGACCTGCTACATCTAAAGTGCTACCGCTGTGAGGTAAGGACAACAGACCTGCTACATCTAAAGTAGTACCGCTGTGAGGTAAGGACAACAGACCTGCTACATCTAAAGTACTACCGCTGTGAGGTAAGGACAACAGACCTGCTACATCTAAAGTAGTACCGCTGTGAGGTAAGGACAACAGACCTGCTACATCTAAAGTGCTACCGCTGTGAGGTAAGGACAACAGACCTGCTACATCTAAAGTGCTACCGCTGTGAGGTAAGGACAACAGACCTGCTACATCTAAAGTGCTACCGCTGTGAGGTAAGGACAACAGACCTGCTACATCTAAAGTAGTACCGCTGTGAGGTAAGGACAACAGACCTGCTACATCTAAAGTACTACCGCTGTGAGGTAAGGACAACAGACCTGCTACATCTAAAGTAGTACCGCTGTGAGGTAAGGACAACAGACCTGCTACATCTAAAGTAGTACTGCTGTGAGGTAAGGACATCAGACCTGCTACATCTAAAGTACTACCGCTGTGAGGTAAGGACATCAGACCTGCTACATCTAAAGTACTACCGCTGTGAGGTAAGGACAACAGACCTGCTACATCTAAAGTACTACCGCTGTGAGGTAAGGACAACAGACCTGCTACATCTAAAGTACTACCGCTGTGAGGTAAGGACATCAGACCTGCTACATCTAAAGTACTACCGCTGTGAGGTAAGGACAACAGACCTGCTACATCTAAAGTGCTACCGCTGTGAGGTAAGGACAACAGACCTGCTACATCTAAAGTAGTACTGCTGTGAGGTAAGGACAACAGACCTGCTACATCTAAAGTAGTACCGCTGTGAGGTAAGGACATCAGACCTGCTACATCTAAAGTACTACCGCTGTGAGGTAAGGACATCAGACCTGCTACATCTAAAGTACTACCGCTGGGAGGTAAAGACAACAGACCTGCTACATCTTGTGCCAGATGTAAAGATAAACTCCTGAAGATGTATTATAAAGAGCTGGTTAAATGTCGAAACAGTTTGAATGGTGTCCCCCCCGAGTGTTTTGGATGTAAATGTTTTCCAGTGACCTTCTGCACATCCTGAAGTCTCTCTTCCTGGTTGCAGGATTGTTCCCGCCCCCTCTCCATAGAGGCGGACGCAGACGGCTGCTACCCATTGGACGGCAGGATCCTGTGCATGAAGTGCCACACCCAGCGGGCCAAGGCTATGCAGTGATTGGAGGACACATCTGTTATTCAAGTCGAACTTTGAACCAAATCCGAGGCACAGGATCCATTCGGCTTCCACCGTTCTGTCTTTGCAACAGGGCTTTACTTGTGCGCTCTGTGTGTGTGTGTGTGTGTGTGTGTGTGTGTGTGTGTGTGTGTGAGAGAGTTCATGAGTGAAAGGGAGTATGTTTGCATGCAGTTGTCGTTATGTCTCTCTCCTCTTTCTGCTTATTCCCTCTCTCAGTCCAGAGGTAATGTACTGCACTGAGATAGACTTCCTCCTCCTCTCCCCGCCTTCTCCCTTTGTGTTAATGCCAGTCTTATCAAGGCCATTTTTTGTTTACGCTAAAATTCCCAGCATGTCTTGCACAAGTATAGCTTAGTCATGGGCTGTGTCCCAACAGTCAAAGATGGCTTCCTCTCCTCTTCTCTCTCCACTGATAGGAAAACATGTTGAGAAGGTTTCAGCCTTAAAACTTTGATTTGTCTTTCACTTTTCAGTGGTACAGAAGGAAAAGAGTGGAAGTATTTCAGAGTATTTGAGACATAGTAACAGTAGTTTAGTGTAACCCCCAGTGCACGAGGAGTTGAACAAAAGTTTAAGGTGGACTAATTCATGTTCCCCTGCACCTCCCATAGGGCTGAGCTCTGGTGGGCTGGTGGCACCGGAAGCACTTTGGAAGTTGTAGTGCCTGCAAACATACAAGTTGCTTAACTGCCTTTAGAGAGTGCTTTCTACAGAACTACATATCCCATCAGACATGATGTAGCAGAGCAGTGTGCTGTGGGAAATGTAGTTCCTCTTGGGCTAAAAACAGTGCAAAAAAACGAACAAAAATATGTGAATGTCGCTCTTGTTTGTTTTTGTTGTGTGCGTTTGTTGCTTTATAGGCATGCATAGCTACAGATCACTGTCAGTTACTCTCACCATTTTATCAAACACAGATTGAGGGTACAATACGATCAAAATGACCATTTATTTCTTTGTCAAAAGAATAGAAGATTTAAGATCATGATTAGAGACACTACCTAGAACCAAGGTCAAAAGTTAGCCCAGCACAGATTCCATTCCTATGATCTTCTCATGTTAAATAGAGTGCTGTAGTTTAAAGAGGACCACATGGCTTAGAACAGAACCTACGCTACAGGCAGAAGTTGCTCTTAACCGCTAGGATCAGATAACCCTACCTCATCCCTAATCTTAATTTAAAGGGGATGGAGGGGAAACATCGGATCCTGCATCAGTAGTTAGGGGCAACTTCCAGGACCTACAGTACAGTATAATCCTATCATCCTCAGTGAAGCGCTCTTGAACGCCTTTTTATGTAGTGTGCAGGCGTGTTAAGATATCTAATGAGTAACATAGAGATATTACCTCTTATTAATTAAATTCACCTAAAGGTAAACTCATGGATTTTTGCACTATACACCTGCATTTACAAATGCTTAGTATTTTGGGCATTTGCAGCTCTCTGAATAACATAATAGAACTGGCTCTGAATCAGGGTTTTAAGTATTATAAACATGCAACAGATCAAATGGCCAGTCTGTTTTCCAGTAGAGTGTAGTAGGTCATTGACTGTAGCAGTAGCATGTAGATCAAACCAATACAGTTCAAGGTGATGGTAACACGTCACTCAAACGCATCACACTTTAAATTCACTGCCTTTGTTTTTGTGGAATTCACTTAAAGTTTTAATCATGTTTTGTGTGCTTTACACAGTATATTGTTCCTCTTCCTTTCTCATAATACTCCAATGACTACCACTGTTTCCATTATTCAGCTTAGTGTTCTTTTATGTCTCGATATCAGTTATATTTACTCTGCTTGTAATCTTACCATACTGTATTTCATTGATAAGTACTTATTTTCAGTGATTTTTCTGTGAAACTTTGTGAGTTGCCATTTCCACCCTAGTATTCCTATCTCTCCTGTTCAGACTGGTTTGGCACCGAACACCCATCCTTATTACAATCCTCAGCCTGGCATAGCAACACAACCCTAATGACCAAACTAACATCCTAAACCATATGGCCAAACAGACTCCATATGCATGTTATCTGGGTCGTCGGTATCATCTTTAGTATTCTCAGTTGTTTGTTTTTTTATTTGCACACATGATTCCACCCTTGTGACCATGCCTTTGTCTTCTGTCAGACCATTGGTGTGTTGATGCCTTCAAAAACACCACGTTGCTCATTTATTTAATGATGATTGCCTTGTTCTTTTCATATAGTTTTGATAAATTCCTCTTATATTTGTGTGTATGTTTATGGTTCCAAACATGCCAACATTAATTACCAGTACATTCTTTTTCTTTAATTTTACTGTACTCAAAATAAAACTGCTAATTGCCTAAATGCTGTGTGGTTTTATTGTGCCTGTTTGGCATTTGCAATAATTTAGTGTCTTTATTCCTGGAAGTTACTGTTCAGTATTGTCCTCATTCTCTCACATCAAATACAGTATCTTTCTCTTCCTCCATGTGACGTGTCCTCCACTATGCTATCAGTGACGTGTTCCATTGCCAGATGACCTCTAGGACACCCTTGCTCTCTATCAATTCATACCAAACCCTCTGCTGCACTGATAGTGACGCGGGTAGACGGCTGTGTGTGCACTGTTTTTACATTTGAGAAAATGTTTGTTACCCTGCATCGAGAGGACAATGTGTCCGCTTAATGTTTTGACTTTTTCTGCTGAGTTCTGCTGATTTTATTGGCTCTGTACCGACCTGTTGCTTAGGGACGTTATGTTCTCATTACAGCAGGGTAGCCTAGTGGTTAGAGCAAGTTCAAATCCCCGAGCTGACAAGGTACAAATCTGTCGTTCTGCCCCTGAACAGGCAGTTAACCCACTGTTCCTAGGCCGTCATTGAAAATAAGAATTTGTTCTTAACTGACTTGCCTAAATAAAGGTAAAATAAAAACATTTGAGTCATTTTAGGGTTGTGGATTGAAGAGGATTCCTCCTACACATCAAACACACCCACGTGCATGTCACAGTCTAAATGAATCCACAGTGCCACCTGATAATGTAGCAGAGAGAGAGGCAGGCTGTCAGGTCAACTCTGTTTATCAGAAAGTCGGAGAAAAGAAGATCGAGAGCTGAGATGACAGCTGGCTGATGGAGGGAGAGAGAGGTCTGGAGGCTACGTGTGAGGGAGAAATGAGAAACATCAGTGGAGGAGGAGAGCAGTGAGTGATGAAAGAAGATCGAGAGCTGAGATGACAGCTGGCTGATGGGGGGAGAGATAGAGGTCTGGAGGTTACGTGTGAGGGAGAAATGAGAAACGTCAGTGGCTGCAACAAGCTAAACCCAGACAGACAGAACAAGACACACAACAGAGTATGGCAGAAACCCCAGCAGAGCCTCAATTAAAAGACCGTCTGCAGGTTTTACCTCATCTCATGAAATGTTATGAAGTTTATGCTGATCCTAGGTGATGTCAAATCAATGTGTTGGCCTGCCACAGGCTGAACACTTTCTACTTGTTAGAGCAAGCTCTCAATTCCCTGCGTCTCATACTGTACATTTCAAGTTGTATAGAGGAGTGTCTTCCTTTTATTAATGTGCTGTTACATGTATATAGAGGACAATATAGGTAATAATAAGATTGTCATGTGTCAAGTGAGCCCCAGCCCCTACCCCAACTGGATAGTCTTCCTGAGCCCCAGCCCCTACCCCAGCTGGATAGTCTTCCTGAGCCCCAGCCCCTACCCCAGCTGGATAGCCTTCCTGAGCCAAGCCCCTACCCCAGCTGGATAGTCTTCCTGAGCCCCAGCCCCTACCCCAGCTGGATAGTCTTCCTGAGCCCCAGCCCCTACCCCAGCTGGATAGCCTTCCTGAGCCCAAGCCCCTAACCCAGCCCCTACCCCAGCTGGATAGCCTTCCTGAGCCCCAGCCCCTACCCCAGCTGGATAGCCTTCCTGAGCCCCAGCCCCTATCCCAGCTGGATAGCCTTCCTGAGCCCCAGCCCCTAGCCCAGCTGGATAGTCTTCCTGAGCCCCAGCCCCTACCCCAGCTGGATAGTCTTCCTGAGCCCCAGCCCCTACCCCAGCTGGATAGTCTTCCTGAGCCCCAGCCCCTACCCCAGCTGGATAGTCTTCCTGAGCCCCAGCCCCTACCCCAGCTGGATAGTCTTCCTGAGCCCCAGCCCCTACCCCAGCTGGATAGTCTTCCTGAGCCCCAGCCCCTACCCCAGCTGGATAGCCTTCCTGAGCCCCAGCCCCTACCCCAGCTGGATAGTCTTCCTGAGCCCCAGCCCCTACCCCAGCTGGATAGTCTTCCTGAGCCCCAGCCCCTACCCCAGCTGGATAGCCTTCCTGAGCCCCAGCCCCTACCCCAGCTGGATAGTCTTCCTGAGCCCCAGCCCCTACCCCAGCTGGATAGCCTCCTGAGCCAAGCCCCTACCCCAGCTGGATAGTCTTCCTGAGCCCCAGCCCCTACCCCAGCTAGATAGCCTTCCTGAGCCCAAGCCCCTAACCCAGCCCCTACCCCAGCTGGATAGCTTTCCTGAGCCCAAGCCCCTACCCCAGCTGGATAGCCTTCCTGAGCCCCAGCCCCTACCCCAGCTGGATAGCCTTCCTGAGCCCAAGCCCCTACCCCAGCTGGATAGCCTTCCTGAGACCAAGCCCCTACCCCAGCTGGATAGTCTTCCTGAGCCCCAGCCCCTACCCCAGCTGGATAGCCTTCCTGAGCCCCAGCCCCTACCCCAGCTGGATAGCCTTCCTGAGCCCCAGCCCCTACCTCAGCTGGATAGTCTTCCTGAGCCCCAGCCCCTACCCCAGCTGGATAGTCTTCCTGAGCCCCAGCCCCTACCCCAGCTGGATAGCCTTCCTGAGCCCCAGCCCCTACCCCAGCTGGATAGTCTTCCTGAGCCCCAGCCCCTACCCCAGCTGGATAGCCTCCCTGAGCCAAGCCCCTACCCCAGCTGGATAGTCTTCCTGAGCCCCAGCCCCTACCCCAGCTGGATAGCCTTCCTGAGCCCAAGCCCCTAACCCAGCCCCTACCCCAGCTGGATAGCTTTCCTGAGCCCAAGCCCCTACCCCAGCTGGATAGCCTTCCTGAGCCCCAGCCCCTACCCCAGCTGGATAGCCTTCCTGAGCCCAAGCCCCTACCCCAGCTGGATAGCCTTCCTGAGACCAAGCCCCTACCCCAGCTGGATAGCCTTCCTGAGTCCAAGCCCCTACCCCAGCTGGATAGCCTTCCTGAGCCCCAGCCCCTACCCCAGCTGTAAAGCCTTCCTGAGCCCAAGCCCCTACCAAAGCTGGATACCCTTCCTGAGCCCAAGCCCCTAACCCAGCTGGATACCCTTCCTGAGCCCAAGCCCCTACCCCAGCTGGATACCCTTCCTGAGCCCAAGCCCCTACCCCAGCTGGATACCCTTCCTGAGCCCAAGCCCCTACCAAAGCTGGATACCCTTCCTGAGCCCAAGCCCCTACCAAAGCTGGATACCCTTCCTGAACCCAAGCCCCTACCAAAGCTGGATACCCTTCCTGAGCCCAAGCCCTAACCCAGCTGGACACCCTTCCTGAGCCCAAGCACCTACCCCAGCTGGATACCCTTCCTGAGCCCAAGCCCCTACCCCAGCCCGATACCCTTCCTGAGCCCAAGCCCCTAACCCAGCCCCTACCACAGCCTGATACCCTTCCTGAGCCCCAGCCCCTACCCCAGCCCAATACCCTTCCTGAGCCCAAGGACCTAACCCAGCCCCTACCTCAGCCCGATACCCTTCCTGAGCCCAAGCCCCTAACCCAGCCCCTACCCCAGCTGGATAGCCTTCCTGAGCCCCAGCCCCTAACCCAGCTGGATAGCCTTCCTGAGCCCCAGCCCCTAACCCAGCTGGATAGCCTTCCTGAGCCCAAGCCCCTAACCCAGGCCCTACCCCAGCTGGATAGCCTCCCTGAGCCCCATCCCCTACCCCAGCTGGATAGCTTTCCTGAGCCCAATCCCCAAACCCAGCTGGATAGCCTTCCTGAGCCCCAGCCCCTACCCCAGCTGGATAGCTTTCCTGAGCCCAAGCCCCTACCCCAGCTGGATAGCATTCCTGAGCCCAAGCCCCTACCCCAGCTGGATAGCCTTCCTGAGCCCAATCCCCAAACCCAGCTGGATAGACTTCCTGAGCCCCAACCCCTACCCCAGCTGGATAGCTTTCCTGAGCCCAAGCCCCTAACCCAGCCCCTACCCCAGCTGGATAGCCTTCCTGAGCCCAATCCCCAAACCCAGCTGGATAGACTTCCTGAGCCCCAACCCCTACCCCAGCTGGATAGCTTTCCTGAGCCCAAGCCCCTAACCCAGCCCCTACCCCAGCTGGATAGCCTTCCTGAGCCCCAGCCCCTAACCCAGCTGGATAGCCTTCCTGAGCCCCAGCCCCTAACCCAGCTGGATAGCCTTCCTGAGCCCAAGCCCCTAACCCAGGCCCTACCCCAGCTGGATAGCCTCCCTGAGCCCCATCCCCTACCCCAGCTGGATAGCTTTCCTGAGCCCAATCCCCAAACCCAGCTGGATAGCCTTCCTGAGCCCCAGCCCCTACCCCAGCTGGATAGCCTTCCTGAGCCCCAGCCCCTACCCCAGCTGTAAAGCCTTCCTGAGCCCAAGCCCCTACCAAAGCTGGATACCCTTCCTGAGCCCAAGCCCCTAACCCAGCTGGATACCCTTCCTGAGCCCAAGCCCCTACCCCAGCTGGATACCCTTCCTGAGCCCAAGCCCCTACCCCAGCTGGATACCCTTCCTGAGCCCAAGCCCCTACCAAAGCTGGATACCCTTCCTGAGCCCAAGCCCCTACCAAAGCTGGATACCCTTCCTGAACCCAAGCCCCTACCAAAGCTGGATACCCTTCCTGAGCCCAAGCCCCTAACCCAGCTGGACACCCTTCCTGAGCCCAAGCACCTACCCCAGCTGGATACCCTTCCTGAGCCCAAGCCCCTACCCCAGCCCGATACCCTTCCTGAGCCCAAGCCCCTAACCCAGCCCCTACCACAGCCTGATACCCTTCCTGAGCCCCAGCCCCTACCCCAGCCCAATACCCTTCCTGAGCCCAAGGACCTAACCCAGCCCCTACCTCAGCCCGATACCCTTCCTGAGCCCAAGCCCCTAACCCAGCCCCTACCCCAGCTGGATAGCCTTCCTGAGCCCCAGCCCCTAACCCAGCTGGATAGCCTTCCTGAGCCCCAGCCCCTAACCCAGCTGGATAGCCTTCCTGAGCCCAAGCCCCTAACCCAGGCCCTACCCCAGCTGGATAGCCTCCCTGAGCCCCATCCCCTACCCCAGCTGGATAGCTTTCCTGAGCCCAATCCCCAAACCCAGCTGGATAGCCTTCCTGAGCCCCAGCCCCTACCCCAGCTGGATAGCTTTCCTGAGCCCAAGCCCCTACCCCAGCTGGATAGCATTCCTGAGCCCAAGCCCTACCCCAGCTGGATAGCCTTCCTGAGCCCAATCCCCAAACCCAGCTGGATAGACTTCCTGAGCCCCAACCCCTACCCCAGCTGGATAGCTTCCTGAGCCCAAGCCCCTAACCCAGCCCCTACCCCAGCTGGATAGCCTTCCTGAGCCCAATCCCCAAACCCAGCTGGATAGACTTCCTGAGCCCCAACCCCTACCCCAGCTGGATAGCTTCCTGAGCCCAAGCCCCTAACCCAGCCCCTACCCCAGCTGGATAGCCTTCCTGAGCCCCAGCCCCTAACCCAGCTGGATAGCCTTCCTGAGCCCCAGCCCCTAACCCAGCTGGATAGCCTTCCTGAGCCCAAGCCCCTAACCCAGGCCCTACCCCAGCTGGATAGCCTCCTGAGCCCCATCCCCTACCCCAGCTGGATAGCTTCCTGAGCCCAATCCCCAAACCCAGCTGGATAGCCTTCCTGAGCCCCAGCCCCTACCCCAGCCCAATCCCCAAACCCAGCTGGATAGCCTTCCTGAGCCCCAGCCCCTACCCCAGCTGGATACCCCAGCTTTCCTGAGCCCAAGCCCCTACCCCAGCTGGATACCCTTCCTAGCCCAAGCCCCTAACCCAGCTGGACACCCTTCCTGAGCCCAGCCCCTACCCCAGCTGGATACCCTTCCTGAGCCCAAGCCCCTACCCCAGCTGGATACCCTTCCTGAGCCCAAGCCCCTAACCCAGCCCTACCACAGCTGGATACCCTTCCTGAGCCCCAGCCCCTACCCCAGCCCAATACCCTTCCTGAGCCCAAGGACCTAACCCCCAGCCCCTACCTCAGCCCGATACCCTTCCTGAGCCCAAGCCCCTAACCCAGCCCCTACCCCAGCTGGATAGCCTTCCTGAGCCCCAGCCCCTAACCCAGCTGGATAGCCTTCCTGAGCCCCAGCCCCCTAACCCAGCTGGATAGCCTTCCTGAGCCCTAACCCAGGCCCTACCCCAGCTGGATAGCCTCCCTGAGCCCCATCCCCTACCCCAGCTGGATAGCCCTGAGCCCAATCCCCAAACCCAGCTGGATAGCCTTCCTGAGCCCCAGCCCCTACCCCAGCTGGATAGCTTTCCTGAGCCCAAGCCCCTACCCCAGCTGGATAGCATTCCTGAGCCCAAGCCCCTACCCCAGCTGGATAGCCTTCCTGAGCCCAATCCCCAAACCCAGCTGGATAGACTTCCTGAGCCCCAACCCCTACCCCAGCTGGATAGCTTTCCTGAGCCCAAGCCCTAACCCAGCCCCTACCCCAGCTGGATAGCCTTCCTGAGCCCCAGCCCCTAACCCAGCTGGATAGCCTTCCTGAGCCCCAGCCCCTAACCCAGCTGGATAGCCTTCCTGAGCCCAAGCCCCTAACCCAGGCCCTACCCCAGCTGGATAGCCTCCTGAGCCCCATCCCCTACCCCAGCTGGATAGCTTTCCTGAGCCCAATCCCCAAACCCAGCTGGATAGCCTTCCTGAGCCCCAGCCCTACCCCAGCTGGATAGCTTTCCTGAGCCCAAGCCCCTACCCCAGCTGGATAGCCTTCCTGAGCCCAAGCCCCTACCCCAGCTGGATAGCCTTCCTGAGCCCAATCCCCAGCTGGAACCCCAGCTGGATGGAGAGCTTCCTGGATAGCTTCCTGAGCCCAAGCCCCTACCCCAGCTGGATAGCCTTCCTGAGCCCCAGCCCCTACCCCAGCTGGATAGCCTTCCTGAGCCCCAGCCCCTACCCCAGCTGGATAGCCTTCCTGAGCCCAGCCCCTACCCCAGCTGGATAGCCTTCCTGAGCCCAAGCCCCTACCCCAGCTGGATAGCCTTCCTGAGCCCCAGCCCCTACCCCAGCTGGATAGCCTTCCTGAGCCCAAGCCCCTACCCCAGCTGGATAGCCTTCCCAGCCCTACCCCAGCTGGATAGCCTTCCTGAGCCCAAGCCCCTACCCCAGCTGGATAGCCTTCCTGAGCCCAAGCCCCTACCCCAGCTGGATAGCCTTCCTGAGCCCAAGCCCCTACCCCAGCTGGATAGCCTTCCTGAGCCCAAGCCCCTACCCCAGCTGGATAGCCTTCCTGAGCCCAAGCCCCTACCCCAGCTGGATAGCCTTCCTGAGCCCAAGCCCCTACCCCAGCTGGATAGCCTTCCTGAGCCCAAGCCCCTACCCCAGCTGGATAGCCTTCCTGAGCCCAAGCCCCTACCCCAGCTGGATAGCCTTCCTGAGTCCAAGCCCCTACCCCAGTTGGATAGTCTTCCTGAGCCCCAGCCCCTACCCCAGCTGGATAGTCTTCCTGAGTCTTCCTGAGCCCCAGCCCCTACCCCAGCTGGATAGTCTTCCTGAGCCCCAGCCCCTACCCCAGCTGGATAGTCTTCCTGAGCCCCAGCCCCTACCCCAGCTGGATAGCCTTCCTGAGCCCCAGCCCCTACCCCAGCTGGATAGTCTTCCTGAGCCCCACCCCAGCCCCTAGCCCCAGCCCCTACCCCAGCCTGGATAGTCTTCCTGAGCCCCAGCCCCTACCCCAGCTGGATAGCCTTCCTGAGCCAAGCCCCTACCCCAGCTGGATAGTCTTCCTGAGCCCCAGCCCCTACCCCAGCTGGATAGCCTTCCTGAGCCCAAGCCCCTAACCCAGCCCCTACCCCAGCTGGATAGCTTCCTGAGCCCAAGCCCCTACCCCAGCTGGATAGCCTTCCTGAGCCCCAGCCCCTACCCCAGCTGGATAGCCTTCCTGAGCCCCAGCCCCTACCCCAGCTGGATAGCCTTCCTGAGCCCAAGCCCCTACCCCAGCTGGATAGCCTTCCTGAGCCCAAGCCCCTACCCCAGCTGGATAGCCTTCCTGAGACCAAGCCCCTACCCCAGCTGGATAGCCTTCCTGAGACCAAGCCCCTACCCCAGCTGGATAGCCTTCCTGAGTCCAAGCCCCTACCCCAGCTGGATAGCCTTCCTGAGCCCCAGCCCCTACCCCAGCTGTAAAGCCTTCCTGAGCCCAAGCCCCTACCAAAGCTGGATACCCTTCCTGAGCCCAAGCCCCTAACCCAGCTGGATACCCTTCCTGAGCCCAAGCCCCTACCCCAGCTGGATACCCTTCCTGAGCCCAAGCCCCTACCCCAGCTGGATACCCTTCCTGAGCCCAAGCCCCTACCAAAGCTGGATACCCTTCCTGAGCCCAAGCCCCTACCCCAGCTGGATACCCTTCCTGAGCCCAAGCCCCTACCAAAGCTGGATACCCTTCCTGAACCCAAGCCCCTACCAAAGCTGGATACCCTTCCTGAGCCCAAGCCCCTAACCCAGCTGGACACCCTTCCTGAGCCCAAGCACCTACCCCAGCTGGATACCCTTCCTGAGCCCAAGCCCCTACCCCAGCCCGATACCCTTCCTGAGCCCAAGCCCCTAACCCAGCCCCTACCACAGCCTGATACCCTTCCTGAGCCCCAGCCCCTACCCCAGCCCGATACCCTTCCTGAGCCCAAGGACCTAACCAGCCCCTACCTCAGCCCGATAGCCTTCCTGAGCCCAAGCCCCTAACCCAGCCCCTACCCCAGCTGGATAGCCTTCCTGAGCCCCAGCCCCTAACCCAGCTGGATAGCCTTCCTGAGCCCCAGCCCCTAACCCAGCTGAATAGCCTTCCTGAGCCCAAGCCCCTAACCCAGGCCCTACCCCAGCTGGATAGCCTCCCTGAGCCCCATCCCCTACCCCAGCTGGATAGCTTTCCTGAGCCCAATCCCCAAACCCAGCTGGATAGCCTTCCTGAGCCCCAGCCCCTACCCCAGCTGGATAGCTTTCCTGAGCCCAAGCCCCTACCCCAGCTGGATAGCCTTCCTGAGCCCAAGCCCCTACCCCAGCTGGATAGCCTTCCTGAGCCCAATCCCCAAACCCAGCTGGATAGCCTTCCTGAGCCCCAACCCCTACCCCAGCTGGATAGCTTTCCTGAGCCCAAGCCCCTACCCCAGCTGGATAGCCTTCCTGAGCCCCAGCCCCTACCCCAGCTGGATAGCCTTCCTGAGCCCCAGCCCTACCCCAGCTGGATAGCCTTCCTGAGCCCCTACCCCAGCTGGAAGCCCCTGAGCCCAAGCCCCTACCCCAGCTGGATAGCCTTCCTGAGCCCAAGCCCCTACCCCCTACCCCAGCTGGATAGCCTTCCTGAGCCCCAGCCCCTACCCCAGCTGGATAGCCTTCCTGAGCCCAAGCCCCTACCCCAGCTGGATAGCCTTCCTGAGCCCAAGCCCCTACCCCAGCTGGATAGCCTTCCTGAGCCCAAGCCCCTACCCCAGCTGGATAGCCTTCCTGAGCCCAAGCCCCTACCCCAGCTGGATAGCCTTCCTGAGCCCAAGCCCCTACCCCAGCTGGATAGCCTTCCTGAGCCCAAGCCCCTACCCCAGCTGGATAGCCTTCCTGAGCCCAAGCCCCTACCCCAGCTGGATAGCCTTCCTGAGCCCAAGCCCCTACCCCAGCTGGATAGCCTTCCTGAGCCCAAGCCCCTACCCCAGCTGGATAGCCTTCCTGAGCCCAAGCCCCTACCCCAGCTGGATAGCCTTCCTGAGCCCAAGCCCCTACCCCAGCTGGATAGCCTTCCTGAGCCCAAGCCCCTACCCCAGCTGGATAGCCTTCCTGAGCCCAAGCCCCTACCCCAGCTGGATAGCCTTCCTGGGCCCCAGCCCCTACCAAAGCTGGATACCCTTCCTGAGCCCAAGCCCCCCAAAGCTGGATACCCTTCCTGAGCCCAAGCCCCTAACCCAGCTGGATACCCTTCCTGAGCCCAAGCCCCTACCCCAGCTGGATACCCTTCCTGAGCCCAAGCCCCTACCAAAGCTGGATACCCTTCCTGAGCCCAAGCCCCTACCCCAGCTGGATACCCTTCCTGAGCCCAAGCCCCTACCAAAGCTGGATACCCTTCCTGAGCCCAAGCCCCTACCAAAGCTGGATACCCTTCCTGAGCCCAAGCCCCTACCCCAGCTGGATACCCTTCCTGAGCCCAAGCCCCTACCAAAGCTGGATACCCTTCCTGAGCCCAAGCCCCTACCAAAGCTGGATACCCTTCCTGAGCCCAAGCCCCTAACCCAGCTGGACACCCTTCCTGAGCCCAAGCACCTACCCCAGCTGGATACCCTTCCTGAGCCCAAGCCCCTACCCCAGCTGGATACCCTTCCTGAGCCCAAGCCCCTACCCAAAGCTGGATACCCTTCCTGAGTCCAAGCCCCTACCCCAGCTGGATACCCTTCCTGAGTCCAAGCCCCTACCCCAGCTGGATAGCCTTCCTGAGCCCAAGCCCCTAACCCAGCTGGATAGCCTTCCTGAGCCCCAGCCCTACCCCAGCTGGATAGCCTTCCTGAGCCCCAGCCACTACCCAAGCCCCTACCCCAGCTGGATAGCCTTCCTGAGCCCCAACCCCTACCCCAGCTGGATAGCTTTCCTGAGCCCCAAGCCCCTACCCCAACTGGATAGCCTTCCTGAGCCCAAGCCCCTACCCCAGCTGGATAGCCTTCCTGAGCCCAAGCCCCTACCCCAGCTGGATAAACTTCCTGAGCCCAAGCCCCTACCCCAGCTGGATAGCCTTCCTGAGCCCAAGCCCCTACCCCAGCCCGATAGCCTTCCTGAGCCCAAGCCCCTACCCCAGCCCGATACCCTTCCTGAGCCCAAGCCCCTAACCCAGCCCCTACCACAGCCTGATACCCTTCCTGAGCCCCAGCCCCTACCCCAGCCCAATACCCTTCCTGAGCCCAAGCCCCTAACCCAGCCCCTACCCCAGCCCGATACCCTTCCTGAGCCAAGCCCCTACCCCAGCTGGATAGTCTTCCTGAGCCCCAGCCCCTACCCCAGCTGGATAGTCTTCCTGAGCCCCAGCCCCTACCCCAGCTGGATAGCCTTCCTGAGCCAAGCCCCTACCCCAGCTGGATAGTCTTCCTGAGCCCCAGCCCCTACCCCAGCAGGATAGCCTTCCTGAGCCCAAGCCCCTAACCCAGCCCCTACCCCAGCTGGATAGCCTTCCTGAGCCCCAGCCCCTACCCCAGCTGGATACCCTTCCTGAGCCCAAGCCCCTAACCCAGCCCCTACCACAGCCTGATACCCTTCCTGAGCCCCAGCCCCTACCCCAGCCCAATACCCTTCCTGAGCCCAAGCCCTAGCCCCAGCCCCTACCCCAGCCCGATACCCTTCCTGAGCCAAGCCCCTACCCCAGCTGGATAGTCTTCCTGAGCCCCAGCCCCTACCCCAGCTGGATAGTCTTCCTGAGCCCCAGCCCCTACCCCAGCTGGATAGCCTTCCTGAGCCAAGCCCCTACCCCAGCTGGATAGTCTTCCTGAGCCCCAGCCCCTACCCCAGCTGGATAGCCTTCCTGAGCCCAAGCCCCTAACCCAGCCCCTACCCCAGCTGGATAGCCTTCCTGAGCCCCAGCCCCTACCCCAGCTGGATAGCCTTCCTGAGCCCAAGCCCCTAAGCCCCACCCAGCTGGATAGCCTTCCTGAGCCCCAGCCCCTAACCCAGCTGGATAGCCTTCCTGAGCCCCAGCCCCTACCCCAGCTGGATAGCCTTCCTGAGCCCAAGCCCTAACCCAGGCCCTACCCCAGCTGGATAGCCTCCTGAGCCCCATCCCTACCCCAGCTGGATAGCTTTCCTGAGCCCAATCCCCAAACCCAGCTGGATAGCCTTCCTGAGCCCCAGCCCCTACCCCAGCTGGATAGCCTTCCTGAGCCCAAGCCCCTACCCCAGCTGGATAGCCTTCCTGAGCCCAAGCCCCTACCCCAGCTGGATAGCCTTCCTGAGCCCAAGCCCCTACCCCAGCTGGATAGCTTTCCTGAGCCCAAGCCCCTACCCCAGCTGGATAGCCTTCCTGAGCCCAAGCCCCTACCCCAGCTGGATAGCCTTCCTGAGCCCAAGCCCCTACCCCAGCTGGATAAACTTCCTGAGCCCAAGCCCCTACCCCAGCTGGATAGCCTTCCTGAGCCCAGACCCTACCCCAGCTGGATAGCCTTCCTGAACCCAAGCCCCTACCCCAGCTGGATAGCCTTCCTGAGCCCCAGCCCCTACCCCAGCTGGATAGCCTTCCTGAGCCCCAGCCCCTACCCCAGCTGGATACCCTTCCTGACCCCAAGCCCCCCAGCAGCCCCTGAATACCCCAGCTGGATACCCTTCCTGAGCCAAGCCCCTACCCCAGCTGGATACCCTTCCTGAGCCAAGCCCCTACCCCAGCTGGATAGTCTTCCTGAGCCCCAGCCCCTACCCCAGCTGGATAGTCTTCCTGAGCCCCAGCCCCTACCCCAGCTGGATAGTCTTCCTGAGCCCCAGCCCCTACCCCAGCTGGATAGCCTTCCTGAGCCCCAGCCCCTACCCCAGCTGGATAGCCTTCCTGAGCCCCAGCCCCTACCCCAGCTGGATAGCCTTCCTGAGCCCCAGCCCCTACCCCAGCTGGATAGCCTTCCTGAGCCCCAGCCCCTACCCCAGCTGGATAGCCTTCCTGAGCCCAAGCCCCTACCCCAGCTGGATAGCCTTCCTGAGCCCAAGCCCCTACCCCAGCTGGATAGCCTTCCTGAGCCCAAGCCCCTACCCCAGCCCCTACCCCAGCTGGATAGCCTTCCTGAGCCCAGCAGCCCCTACCCCAGCTGGATAGCCTTCCTGAGCCCCAGGCCCTACCCCAGCTGGATAGCCTTCCTGAGCCCCAGCCCCTACCCCAGCTGGATAGCTTTCCTGAGCCCAATCCCCAAACCCAGCTGGATAGCCTTCCTGAGCCCAAGCCCCTACCCCAGCTGGATAGCTTTCCTGAGCCCAAGCCCCTACCCCAGCTGGATAGCCTTCCTGAGCCCCAGCCCCTACCCCAGCTGGATAGCCTTCCTGAGCCCAAGCCCCTACCCCAGCTGGATAGCCTTCCTGAGCCCCAGCCCTACCCCAGCTGGATAGCCTTCCTGAGCCCCAGCCCCTACCCCAGCTGGATAGCCTTCCTGAGCCCAAGCCCCTACCCCAGCTGGATAGCCTTCCTGAGCCCAAGCCCCTACCCCAGCTGGATAGCCTTCCTGAGCCCCAGCCCCTACCCCAGCTGGATAGCCTTCCTGAGCCCAAGCCCCTACCCCAGCTGGATAGCCTTCCTGAGCCCAAGCCCCTACCCCAGCTGGATAGCCTTCCTGAGCCCAAGCCCCTACCCCAGCTGGATAGCCTTCCTGAGCCCCAACCCCTACCCCAGCTGGATAGCTTTCCTGAGCCCAAGCCCCTACCCCAGCTGGATAGCCTTCCTGAGCCCCAGCCCCTACCCCAGCTGGATAGCCTTCCTGAGCCCCAGCCCCTACCCCAGCTGGATAGCCTTCCTGAGCCCAAGCCCCTACCCCAGCTGGATAGCCTTCCTGAGCCCAAGCCCCTACCCCAGCTGGATAGCCTTCCTGAGTCCAAGCCCCTACCCCAGCTGGATAGCCTTCCTGAGCCCCAGCCCCTACCCCAGCTGGATAGCCTTCCTGAGCCCAAGCCCCTACCCCAGCTGGATAGCCTTCCTGAGCCCAAGCCCCTACCCCAGCTGGATAGCCTTCCTGAGCCCAAGCCCCTACCCCAGCTGGATAGCCTTCCTGAGCCCAAGCCCCTACCCCAGCTGGATACCCTTCCTGAGCCCCAAGCCCCTACCCCAGCTGGATAGCCTTCCTGAGCCCAAGCCCCTACCCAAAGCTGGATACCCTTCCTGAGCCCAAGCCCCTAGCCCCCAGCTGGATACCCTTCCTGAGCCCAAGCCCCTACCCCAGCTGGATAGCCTTCCTGAGCCCAAGCCCCTACCCCAGCTGGATAGCCTTCCTGAGCCCAAGCCCCTACCCCAGCTGGATAGCCTTCCTGAGTCCAAGCCCCTACCCCAGCTGGATAGCCTTCCTGAGCCCCAGCCCCTACCCCAGCTGGAAAGCCTTCCTGAGCCCAAGCCCCTACCCCAGCTGGATAGCCTTCCTGAGCCCAAGCCCCTACCAAAGCTGGATACCCTTCCTGAGCCCAAGCCCCTACCCCAGCTGGATACCCTTCCTGAGTCCAAGCCCCTACCCCAGCTGGATACCCTTCCTGAGCCCAAGCCCCTACCCCAGCTGGATAGCCTTCCTGAGCCCCAGCCACTACCCCAGCTGGATAGCCTTCCTGAGCCCCAGCCACTACCCAAGCCCCTACCCCAGCTGGATAGCCTTCCTGAGCCCCAACCCCTACCCCAGCTCTTTCCTGCGCCAAGCCCTACCCCAACTGGATAGCTGAGCCCAAGCCCCTACCCCAGCTGGATAGCCTTCCTGAGCCCAAGCCCCTACCCCAGCTGGATAGCCTTCCTGAGCCCAGCCCCTACCCCAGCTGGATAACCCTTCCTGAGCCCAAGCCCCTACCCCAGCTGGATAGCCTTCCTGAGCCCAAGCCCCTACCCCAGCTGGATAGCCTTCCTGAGCCCAAGCCCCTACCCCAGCCCGATACCCTTCCTGAGCCCAAGCCCCTAAGCCCCTACCACAGCCTGATACCCTTCCTGAGCCCCAGCCCCTACCCCAGCCCAATACCCTTCCTGAGCCCAAGCCCCTACCCCAGCTGGATAGTCTTCCTGAGCCCCAGCCCCTACCCCAGCTGGATAGTCTTCCTGAGCCCCAGCCCCTACCCCAGCTGGATAGCCTTCCTGAGCCCCAGCCCCTACCCCAGCTGGATAGCCTTCCTGAGCCCAAGCCCCCACCCTACCCCAGCTGGATAGCCTTCCTGAGCCCCAGCCCCTAACCCAGCTGGATAGCCTTCCTGAGCCCCAGCCCCTACCCCAGCTGGATAGCCTTCCTGAGCCCAAGCCCCCCAGGCCCTACCCCAGCTGGATAGCCTCCTGAGCCCCAGCCCCTAACCCAGCTGGATAGCCTTCCTGAGCCCCAACCCCTACCCCAGCTGGATAGCTTTCCTGAGCCCAAGCCCCTACCCCAGCTGGATAGCCTTCCTGAGCCCCAGCCCCTACCCCAGCTGGATAGCCTTCCTGAGCCCAAGGCCCTACCCCAGCTGGATAGCCTTCCTGAGTCCAAGCCCCTACCCCAGCTGGATAGCCTCCCTGAGCCCCAGCCCCTACCCCAGCTGGATAGCTTTCCTGAGCCCAATCCCCAAACCCAGCTGGATAGCCTTCCTGAGCCCCAACCCCTACCCCAGCTGGATAGCTTTCCTGAGCCCAAGCCACTACCCCAGCTGGATAGCCTTCCTGAGCCCCAGCCCCTACCCCAGCTGGATAGTCTTCCTGAGCCCCAGCCCCTACCCCAGCTGGATAGCCTTCCTGAGCCCCAGCCCCTACCCCAGCTGGATAGCCTTCCTGAGCCCAAGCCCCTAACCCAGCCCCTACCCCAGCTGGATAGCCTTCCTGAGCCCCAGCCCCTAACCCAGCTGGATAGCCTTCCTGAGCCCCAGCCCCTACCCCAGCTGGATAGCCTTCCTGAGCCCAAGCCCCTAACCTAGGCCCTACCCCAGCTGGATAGCCTCCCTGAGCCCCAGCCCCTAACCCAGCTGGATAGCCTTCCTGAGCCCCAACCCCTACCCCAGCTGGATAGCTTTCCTGAGCCCAAGCCCCTACCCCAGCTGGATAGCCTTCCTGAGCCCCAGCCCCTACCCCAGCTGGATAGCCTTCCTGAGCCCAAGGCCCTACCCCAGCTGGATAGCCTTCCTGAGTCCAAGCCCCTACCCCAGCTGGATAGCCTCCCTGAGCCCCAGCCCCTACCCCAGCTGGATAGCTTTCCTGAGCCCAATCCCCAAACCCAGCTGGATAGCCTTCCTGAGCCCCAACCCCTACCCCAGCTGGATAGCTTTCCTGAGCCCAAGCCACTACCCCAGCTGGATAGCCTTCCTGAGCCCCAGCCCCTACCCCAGCTGGATAGCCTTCCTGAGCCCAAGCCCCTACCCCAGCTGGATAGCCTTCCTGAGCCCAAGCCCCTACCCCAGCTGGATAGCCTTCCTGAGTCCAAGCCCCTACCCCAGCTGGATAGCCTTCCTGAGCCCCAGCCCCTACCCCAGCTGTAAAGCCTTCCTGAGCCCAAGCCCCTACCCCAGCTGGATACCCTTCCTGAGCCCAAGCCCCTACCAAAGCTGGATACCCTTCCTGAGCCCAAGCCCCTACCCCAGCTGGATACCCTTCCTGAGCCCAAGCCCCTACCCCAGCTGGATACCCTTCCTGAGCCCAAGCCCCTACCAAAGCTGGATACCCTTCCTGAGCCCAAGCCCCTACCAAAGCTGGATACCCTTCCTGAGCCCAAGCCCCTAACCCAGCTGGACACCCTTCCTGAGCCCAAGCCCCTACCCCAGCTGGATACCCTTCCTGAGCCCAAGCCCCTACCCCAGCTGGATACCCTTCCTGAGCCCAAGCCCCTACCAAAGCTGGATACCCTTCCTGAGCCCAAGCCCCTACCCCAGCTGGATACCCTTCCTGAGCCCAAGCCCCTACCCCAGCTGGATACCCTTCCTGAGCCCAAGCCCCTACCCCAGCTGTATAGCCTTCCTGAGCCCCAGCCACTACCCCAGCTGGATAGCCTTCCTGAGCCCCAGCCACTACCCAAGCCCCTACCCCAGCTGGATAGCCTTCCTGAGCCCCAGCCCCTAACCCAGCCACTACCCCAGCTGGATAGCCTTCCTGAGCCCCAGCCCCTAACCCAGCCACTACCCCAGCTGGATAGCCTTCCTGAGCCCCAGCCCCTAACCCAGCCACTACCCCAGCTGGATAGCCTTCCTGAGCCCCAGCCCCTAACCCAGCCCCTACCCCAGCTGAATAGCCTTCCTGAGCCCCAGCCCCTAACCCAGCCACTACCCCAGCTGAATAGCCTTCCTGAGCACCAGCCCCTACCCCAGCCACTACCCCAGCTGAATAGCCTTCCTGAGCACCAGCCCCTACCCCAGCTGGATAGCCTTCCTAAGCCCCAGCCCCTAACCCAGCCCCTACCCCAGCTGGATAGCCTTCCTGAGCCCCAGCCCCTACCCCAGCTGGATAGCCTTCCTGAGCCCCAGCCCCTAACCCAGCCCCTACCCCAGCCTGATACCCTTCCTGAGCCCCAGCCCCTACCAAAGCTGGATACCCTTCCTGAGCCCAAGCCCCTACCCCAGCTGGATAGCCTTCCTGAGCCCAAGCCCCTACCCCAGCTGGATAGCCTTCCTGAGTCCAAGCCCCTACCCCAGCTGGATAGCCTTCCTGAGCCCCAGCCCCTACCCCAGCTGTAAAGCCTTCCTGAGCCCAAACCCCTACCAAAGCTGGATACCCTTCCTGAGCCCAAGCCCCTAACCCAGCTGGATACCCTTCCTGAGCCCAAGCCCCTACCCCAGCTGGATACCCTTCCTGAGCCCAAGCCCCTACCAAAGCTGGATACCCTTCCTGAGCCCAAGCCCCTACCCCAGCTGGATACCCTTCCTGAGCCCAAGCCCCTACCAAAGCTGGATACCCTTCCTGAGCCCAAGCCCCTACCAAAGCTGGATACCCTTCCTGAGCCCAAGCCCCTACCCCAGCTGGATACCCTTCCTGAGCCCAAGCCCCTACCAAAGCTGGATACCCTTCCTGAGTCCAAGCCCCTACCCCAGCTGGATACCCTTCCTGAGTCCAAGCCCCTACCCCAGCTGGATACCCTTCCTGAGCCCAAGCCCCTAACCCAGCTGGATAGCCTTCCTGAGTCCCAGCCACTACCCCAGCTGGATAGCCTTCCTGAGCCCCAGCCACTACCCAAGCCCCTACCCCAGCTGGATAGCCTTCCTGAGCCCCAACCCCTACCCCAGCTGGATAGCTTTCCTGCGCCCAAGCCCCTACCCCAACTGGATAGCCTTCCTGAGCCCAAGCCCCTACCCCAGCTGGATAGCCTTCCTGAGCCCAAGCCCCTACCCCAGCTGGATAAACTTCCTGAGCCCAAGCCCCTAACCCAGCTGGATAGCCTTCCTGAGCCCCAGCAACTACCCCAGCTGGATAGCCTTCCTGAGCCCCAGCCACTACCCAAGCCCCTACCCCAGCTGGATAGCCTTCCTGAGCCCCAACCCCTACCCCAGCTGGATAGCTTTCCTGCGCCCAAGCCCCTACCCCAACTGGATAGCCTTCCTGAGCCCAAGCCCCTACCCCAGCTGGATAGCCTTCCTGAGCCCAAGCCCCTACCCCAGCTGGATAAACTTCCTGAGCCCAAGCCCCTACCCCAGCTGGATAGCCTTCCTGAGCCCAAGCCCCTACCCCAGCCCGATAGCCTTCCTGAGCCCAAGCCCCTACCCCAGCTGGATACCCTTCCTGAGCCCAAGCCCCTAACCCAGCCCCTACCACAGCCTGATACCCTTCCTGAGCCCCAGCCCCTACCCCAGCCCAATACCCTTCCTGAGCCCAAGCCCCTAACCCAGCCCCTACCCCAGCCCGATACCCTTCCTGAGCCAAGCCCCTACCCCAGCTGGATAGTCTTCCTGAGCCCCAGCCCCTACCCCAGCTGGATAGTCTTCCTGAGCCCCAGCCCCTACCCCAGCTGGATAGCCTTCCTGAGCCAAGCCCCTACCCCAGCTGGATAGTCTTCCTGAGCCCCAGCCCCTACCCCAGCTGGATAGCCTTCCTGAGCCCAAGCCCCTAACCCAGCTGGATAGCCTTCCTGAGCCCCAGCCCCTACCCCAGCTGGATACCCTTCCTGAGCCCAAGCCCCTAACCCAGCCCAATACCCTTCCTGAGCCCAAGCCCCTAACCCAGCCCCTACCCCAGCCCGATACCCTTCCTGAGCCAAGCCCCTACCCCAGCTGGATAGTCTTCCTGAGCCCCAGCCCCTACCCCAGCTGGATAGTCTTCCTGAGCCCCAGCCCCTACCCCAGCTGGATAGCCTTCCTGAGCCAAGCCCCTACCCCAGCTGGATAGTCTTCCTGAGCTCCAGCCCCTACCCCAGCTGGATAGCCTTCCTGAGCCCAAGCCCCTAACCCAGCCCCTACCCCAGCTGGATAGCCTTCCTGAGCCCCAGCCCCTACCCCAGCTGGATAGCCTTCCTGAGCCCAAGCCCCTAACCCAGCCCCTACCCCAGCTGGATAGCCTTCCTGAGCCCCAGCCCCTAACCCAGCTGGATAGCCTTCCTGAGCCCCAGCCCCTACCCCAGCTGGATAGCCTTCCTGAGCCCAAGCCCCTAACCCAGGCCCTACCCCAGCTGGATAGCCTCCCTGAGCCCCATCCCCTACCCCAGCTGGATAGCTTTCCTGAGCCCAATCCCCAAACCCAGCTGGATAGCCTTCCTGAGCCCCAGCCCCTACCCCAGCTGGATAGCCTTCCTGAGCCCAAGCCCCTACCCCAGCTGGATAGCCTTCCTGAGCCCAAGCCCCTACCCCAGCTGGATAGCTTTTCCTGACCCCAGCCAGCCCAAGCCCCTACCCCAGCTGGATAGCCTTCCTGAGCCCAAGCCCCTACCCCAGCTGGATAGCCTTCCTGAGCCCAAGCCCCTACCCCAGCTGGATAAACTTCCTGAGCCCAAGCCCCTACCCCAGCTGGATAGCCTTCCTGAGTCCAAGACCCTACCCCAGCTGGATAGCCTTCCTGAGCCCAAGCCCCTACCCCAGCTGGATAGCCTTCCTGAGCCCCAGCCCCTACCCCAGCCTGATACCCTTCCTGAGCCCCAGCCCAATACCCTTCCTGACCCCAAGCCCCTACCGCAGCCCCTACCCCAGCCCGATACCCTTCCTGAGCCAAGCCCCTACCCCAGCCCGATACCCTTCCTGAGCCAAGCCCCTACCCCAGCTGGATAGTCTTCCTGAGCCCCAGCCCCTACCCCAGCTGGATAGTCTTCCTGAGCCCCAGCCCCTACCCCAGCTGGATAGTCTTCCTGAGCCCCAGCCCCTACCCCAGCTGGATAGCCTTCCTGAGCCAAGCCCCTACCCCAGCTGGATAGTCTTCCTGAGCCCCAGCCCCTACCCCAGCTGGATAGCCTTCCTGACCCCAAGCCCCTAACCCAGCCCCTACCCCAGCTGGATAGCCTTCCTGAGCCCCAGCCCCTACCCCAGCTGGATAGCCTTCCTGAGCCCAAGCCCCTACCCCAGCTGGATAGCCTTCCTGAGCCCAAGCCCCTACCCCAGCTGGATAGCCTTCCTGAGCCCAAGCCCTAACCCAGCCCCTACCCCAGCTGGATAGCCTTCCTGAGCCCCAGCCCCTAACCCAGCTGGATAGCCTTCCTGAGCCCCAGCCCCTACCCCAGCTGGATAGCCTTCCTGAGCCCAAGCCCTAACCCAGGCCCTACCCCAGCTGGATAGCCTCCTGAGCCCCAGCCCCTACCCCAGCTGGATAGCTTTCCTGAGCCCAAGCCCCCAAACCCAGCTGGATAGCCTTCCTGAGCCCCAACCCCTACCCCAGCTGGATAGCCTTCCTGAGCCCAAGCCTTCCTGAGCCCCAGCCCCCCAGCTGGATAGCCTTCCTGAGCCCCAGCCCCTACCCCAGCTGGATAGCCTTCCTGAGCCCCAGCCCCTACCCCAGCTGGATAGCCTTCCTGAGCCCAAGCCCCTACCCCAGCTGGATGAGCCCAAGCCCCTACCCCAGCTGGATAGCCTTCCTGAGTCCAAGCCCCTACCCCAGCTGGATAGCCTTCCTGAGCCCCAGCCCCTACCCCAGCTGGAAGCCTTCCTGAGCCCAAGCCCCTACCCCAGCTGGATACCCTTCCTGAGCCCAAGCCCCTACCAAAGCTGGATACCCTTCCTGAGCCCAAGCCCCTAACCCAGCTGGATAGCCTTCCTGAGCCCAAGCCCCTACCCCAGCTGGATAGCTTCCTGAGCCCAAGCCCCTACCCCAGCTGGATAGCCTTCCTGAGCCCCAGCCCCCTACCCCAGCTGGATAGCCTTCCTGAGCCCAAGCCCCTACCCCAGCTGGATAGCCTTCCTGAGCCCAAGCCCCTACCCCAGCTGGATAGCCTTCCTGAGCCCCAGCCCCTACCCCAGCTGGATAGCCTTCCTGAGCCCAAGCCCCTACCCCAGCTGGATAGCCTTCCTGAGCCCCAGCCCCTACCCCAGCTGGATAGCCTTCCTGAGCCCAAGCCCCTACCCCAGCTGGATAGCCTTCCTGAGCCCAAGCCCCTACCCCAGCTGGATAGCCTTCCTGAGCCCAAGCCCCTACCCCAGCTGGATAGCCTTCCTGAGCCCAAGCCCCTAACCCAGCTGGATACCCTTCCTGAGCCCAAGCCCCTACCCCAGCTGGATACCCTTCCTGAGCCCAAGCCCCTACCAAAGCTGGATACCCTTCCTGAGCCCAAGCCCCTACCCCAGCTGGATACCCTTCCTGAGCCCAAGCCCCTACCAAAGCTGGATACCCTTCCTGAGCCCAAGCCCCTACCCCAGCTGGATAGCCTTCCTGAGCCCAAGCCCCTACCCCAGCTGGATAGCCTTCCTGAGTCCAAGCCCCTACCCCAGCTGGATAGCCTTCCTGAGCCCCAGCCCCTACCCCAGCTGTAAAGCCTTCCTGAGCCCAAGCCCCTACCAAAGCTGGATACCCTTCCTGAGCCCAAGCCCCTACCAAAGCTGGATACCCTTCCTGAGCCCAAGCCCCTAACCCAGCTGGATAGCCTTCCTGAGCCCCAACCCCTACCCCAGCTGGATAGCTTTCCTGAGCCCAAGCCCCTACCCCAGCTGGATAGCCTTCCTGAGCCCCAGCCCCTACCCCAGCTGGATAGCCTTCCTGAGCCCAAGCCCCTACCCCAGCTGGATAGCCTTCCTGAGCCCAAGCCCCTACCCCAGCTGGATAGCCTTCCTGAGCCCAAGCCCCTACCCCAGCTGGATAGCCTTCCTGAGCCCAAGCCCCTACCCCAGCTGGATAGCCTTCCTGAGTCCAAGCCCCTACCCCAGCTGGATAGCCTTCCTGAGCCCCAGCCCCTACCCCAGCTGGATAGCCTTCCTGAGCCCAAGCCCCTACCCCAGCTGGATAGCCTTCCTGAGCCCAAGCCCCTACCCCAGCTGGATAGCCTTCCTGAGCCCAAGCCCCTACCCCAGCTGGATAGCCTTCCTGAGCCCAAGCCCCTACCCCAGCTGGATAGCCTTCCTGAGCCCAAGCCCCTAACCCAGCTGGATACCCTTCCTGAGCCCAAGCCCCTACCCCAGCTGGATACCCTTCCTGAGCCCAAGCCCCTACCAAAGCTGGATACCCTTCCTG
Organism: Oncorhynchus nerka; assembly: GCF_034236695.1. Taxonomy (NCBI): domain Eukaryota; kingdom Metazoa; phylum Chordata; class Actinopteri; order Salmoniformes; family Salmonidae; genus Oncorhynchus; species Oncorhynchus nerka. The sequence continues at coordinate 26,817,664 of NC_088409.1, forward strand.
AGCCCAAGCCCCTACCCCAGCTGGATACCCTTCCTGAGCCCAAGCCCCTACCAAAGCTGGATACCCTTCCTGAGCCCAAGCCCCTACCAAAGCTGGATACCCTTCCTGAGCCCAAGCCCCTACCCCAGCTGGATACCCTTCCTGAGGCCAAGCCCCTACCAAAGCTGGATACCCTTCCTGAGCCCAAGCCCCTACCAAAGCTGGATACCCTTCCTGAGCCCAAGCCCCTAACCCAGCTGGACACCCTTCCTGAGCCCAAGCACCTACCCCAGCTGGATACCCTTCCTGAGCCCAAGCCCCTACCCCAGCTGGATACCCTTCCTGAGCCCAAGCCCCTACCAAAGCTGGATACCCTTCCTGAGTCCAAGCCCCTACCCCAGCTGGATACCCTTCCTGAGTCCAAGCCCCTACCCCAGCTGGATACCCTTCCTGAGCCCAAGCCCCTACCCCAGCTGGATAGCCTTCCTGAGCCCCAGCCACTACCCCAGCTGGATAGCCTTCCTGAGCCCCAGCCACTACCCAAGCCCCTACCCCAGCTGGATAGCCTTCCTGAGCCCCAACCCCTACCCCAGCTGGATAGCTTTCCTGCGCCCAAGCCCCTACCCCAACTGGATAGCCTTCCTGAGCCCAAGCCCCTACCCCAGCTGGATAGCCTTCCTGAGCCCAAGCCCCTACCCCAGCTGGATAGCCTTCCTGAGCCCAAGCCCCTACCCCAGCTGGATAAACTTCCTGAGCCCAAGCCCCTACCCCAGCTGGATAGCCTTCCTGAGCCCAAGCCCCTACCCCAGCCCGATAGCCTTCCTGAGCCCAAGCCCCTACCCCAGCCCGATACCCTTCCTGAGCCCAAGCCCCTAACCCAGCCCCTACCACAGCCTGATACCCTTCCTGAGCCCCAGCCCCTACCCCAGCCCAATACCCTTCCTGAGCCCAAGCCCCTAACCCAGCCCCTACCCCAGCCCGATACCCTTCCTGAGCCAAGCCCCTACCCCAGCTGGATAGTCTTCCTGAGCCCCAGCCCCTACCCCAGCTGGATAGTCTTCCTGAGCCCCAGCCCCTACCCCAGCTGGATAGCCTTCCTGAGCCCCAGCCCCTACCCCAGCTGGATAGCCTTCCTGAGCCCAAGCCCCTAACCCAGCCCCTACCCCAGCTGGATAGCCTTCCTGAGCCCCAGCCCCTAACCCAGCTGGATAGCCTTCCTGAGCCCCAGCCCCTACCCCAGCTGGATAGCCTTCCTGAGCCCAAGCCCCTAACCTAGGCCCCTACCCCAGCTGGATAGCCTCCTGAGCCCCAGCCCCTAACCCAGCTGGATAGCCTTCCTGAGCCCCAACCCCTACCCCAGCTGGATAGCTTTCCTGAGCCCAAGCCCCTACCCCAGCTGGATAGCCTTCCTGAGCCCCAGCCCCTACCCCAGCTGGATAGCCTTCCTGAGCCCAAGGCCCTACCCCAGCTGGATAGCCTTCCTGAGTCCAAGCCCCTACCCCAGCTGGATAGCCTCCCTGAGCCCCAGCCCCTACCCCAGCTGGATAGCTTTCCTGAGCCCAATCCCCAAACCCAGCTGGATAGCCTTCCTGAGCCCCAACCCCTACCCCAGCTGGATAGCTTTCCTGAGCCCAAGCCACTACCCCAGCTGGATAGCCTTCCTGAGCCCCAGCCCCTACCCCAGCTGGATAGCCTTCCTGAGCCCAAGCCCCTACCCCAGCTGGATAGCCTTCCTGAGCCCAAGCCCCTACCCCAGCTGGATAGCCTTCCTGAGTCCAAGCCCCTACCCCAGCTGGATAGCCTTCCTGAGCCCCAGCCCCTACCCCAGCTGTAAAGCCTTCCTGAGCCCAAGCCCCTACCAAAGCTGGATACCCTTCCTGAGCCCAAGCCCCTAACCCAGCTGGACACCCTTCCTGAGCCCAAGCCCCTACCCCAGCTGGATAGCCTTCCTGAGCCCCAGCCACTACCCCAGCTGGATAGCCTTCCTGAGCCCCAGCCACTACCCAAGCCCCTACCCCAGCTGGATAGCCTTCCTGAGCCCCAGCCCCTAACCCAGCCACTACCCCAGCTGGATAGCCTTCCTGAGCCCCAGCCCCTAACCCAGCCACTACCCCAGCTGGATAGCCTTCCTGAGCCCCAGCCCCTAACCCAGCCACTACCCCAGCTGGATAGCCTTCCCTGAGCCCCAGCCCTGGAACCCTGAGCCCAAGCCCCTACCCCAGCTGAATAGCCTTCCTGAGCCCCAGCCCCTAACCCAGCCACTACCCCAGCTGAATAGCCTTCCTGAGCACCAGCCCCTACCCCAGCCACTACCCCAGCTGAATAGCCTTCCTGAGCACCAGCCCCTACCCCAGCTGGATAGCCTTCCTAAGCCCCAGCCCCTAACCCAGCCCCTACCCCAGCTGGATAGCCTTCCTGAGCCCCAGCCCCTACCCCAGCTGGATAGCCTTCCTGAGCCCCAGCCCCTAACCCAGCCCCTACCCCAGCCTGATACCCTTCCTGAGCCCCAGCCCCTACCAAAGCTGGATACCCTTCCTGAGCCCAAGCCCCTAACCCAGCTGGATACCCTTCCTGAGCCCAAGCCCCTACCCCAGCTGGATACCCTTCCTGAGCCCAAGCCCCTACCAAAGCTGGATACCCTTCCTAAGCCCAAGCCCCTACCCCAGCCCGATACCCTTCCTGAGCCCAAGCCCCTACCCCAGCTGGATAGCCTTCCTGAGCCCAAGCCCCTACCCCAGCCCGATACCCTTCCTGAGCCCAAGCCCCTACCCCAGCTGGATACCCTTCCTGAGCCCAAGCCCCTACCCCCAGCTGGATACCCTTCCTGAGCCCAAGCCCCTACCCCAGCTGGATACCCTTCCTGAGCCCAAGCCCCTACCCCAGCTGGATACCCTTCCTGAGCCCAAGCCCCAGTCTGAAGAGGAGGTGAAGCCCTGGGTGTGGACACATCACCGTATACTCCTTCTCTTCCTCCTGGCATCCTCCTCCTGCACCTCCATAGTGGGCCTGACCTACTACTCCCAGCAGCACCTCCCACCAGAGAGCACACCTCCAGCCTCTCCTCCATGTACCTCCCCGGCTTGTCACAGAGCTAGGGTTGCCCATAAGATTTGTCATGTGTCAAATTAGTCTTAAATGAAGCAGAAAGGTGTATCATGATAATTCTGATATGAAACTGACTGTTCTTCAATTTTGTTTAGATTGACTGAACTGCAGCCCCCTTCTAATACCCTTTCAGCTCCAGTCCCAACTACATCATCTCTCTGAGGCCCAGCCCCTACCCCAGCTGGATAGCCTTCCTGAACCCCAGCCACTACCCCAGCTGGATAGCCTTCCTGAGCCCCAGCCCCTAACCCAGCCACTACCCCAGCTGGATAGCCTTCCTGAGCCCCAGCCCCTAACCCAGCCCCTACCCCAGCTGAATAGCCTTCCTGAGCCCCAGCCCCTACCCCAGCTGGATAGCCTTCCTAAGCCCCAGCCCCTAACCCAGCCCCTCCCCCAGCTGGATAGCCTTCCTGAGCCCCAGCCCCTACCCCAGCTGGATAGCCTTCCTGAGCCCCAGCCCCTAACCCAGCTGGATAGCCTTCCTGAGCCCCAGCCCCTAACCCAGCTGGATAGCCTTCCTGAGCCCCAGCCCCTAACCCAGCCCCTACCCCCAGCCTGATACCCTTCCCTGAGCCCCAGCCCCTACCCCAGCCCGATACCCTTCCTGAGCCCAAGCCCCTACCCCAGCCCGATACCCTTCCTGAGCCCAAGCCCCTACCCCAGCCCCCTACCCCAGCCCGATACCCTTCCTGAGCCCAAGCCCCTACCCCAGCTGGATACCCTTCCTGAGCCCAAGCCCCTAACCCAGCCCCTACCCCAGCTGGATAGCCTTCCTGAGCCCCAGCCCCTAACCCAGCCCCTACCCCAGCTGAATAGCCTTCCTGAGCCAAGCCCCTACCCCATTTGGGTAGTCTTCCTGAGCCCCAGCCCCTACCCCAGCTGGATAGCCTTCCTGAGCCCCAGCCCCTAACCCAGCCCCTACCCCAGCTGGATAGCCTTCCTGAGCCCCAGGCCCTACCCCAGCTGGATAGCCTTCCTGAGCCCAAGCCCCTAACCCAGCCCCTACCCCAGCTGGATAGCCTTCCTGAGCCCCAGCCCCTAACCCAGCTGGATAGCCTTCCTGAGCCCCAGCCCCTACCCCAGCTGGATAGCCTTCCTGAGCCCAAGCCCCTAACCCAGGCCCTACCCCAGCTGGATAGCCTCCCTGAGCCCCAGCCCCTACCCCAGCTGGATAGCCTCCCTGAGCCCCAGCCCCTACCCCAGCTGGATAGCTTTCCTGAGCCCAATCCCCAAACCCAGCTGGATAGCCTTCCTGAGCCCAAGCCCCTACCCCAGCTGGATAGCCTTCCTGAGTCCAAGCCCCTACCCCAGCTGGATAGCCTTCCTGAGCCCCAGCCCCTACCCCAGCTGTAAAGCCTTCCTGAGCCCAAGCCCCTACCAAAGCTGGATACCCTTCCTGAGCCCAAGCCCCTAACCCAGCTGGATACCCTTCCTGAGCCCAAGCCCCTACCCCAGCTGGATACCCTTCCTGAGCCCAAGCCCCTACCAGCTGGATACCCTTCCTGAGCCCAAGCCCTACCAAAGCTGGATACCCTTCCTGAGCCCAAGCCCCTACCCCAGCTGGATACCCTTCCTGAGCCCAAGCCCCTACCAAAGCTGGATACCCTTCCTGAGCCCAAGCCCCTACCAAAGCTGGATACCCTTCCTGAGCCCAAGCCCCTACCCCAGCTGGATACCCTTCCTGAGCCCAAGCCCCTGCCAAAGCTGGATACCCTTCCTGAGCCCAAGCCCCTACCAAAGCTGGATACCCTTCCTGAGCCCAAGCCCCTAACCCAGCTGGACACCCTTCCTGAGCACAAGCCCCTACCCCAGCTGGATACCCTTCCTGAGCCCAAGCCCCTACCCCAGCTGGATACCCTTCCTGAGCCCAAGCCCCTACCAAAGCTGGATACCCTTCCTGAGCCCAAGCCCCTACCCCAGCTGGATACCCTTCCTGAGCCCAAGCCCCTACCCCAGCTGGATACCCTTCCTGAGCCCAAGCCCCTACCCCAGCTGGATAGCCTTCCTGAGCCCCAGCCACTACCCAAGCCCCTACCCCAGCTGGATAGCCTTCCTGAGCCCCAGCCCCTAACCCAGCCACTACCCCAGCTGGATAGCCTTCCTGAGCCCCAGCCCCTAACCCAGCCACTACCCCAGCTGGATAGCCTTCCTGAGCCCCAGCCCCTAACCCAGCCCCTACCCCAGCTGAATAGCCTTCCTGAGCCCCAGCCCCTAACCCAGCCACTACCCCAGCTGAATAGCCTTCCTGAGCCCCAGCCCCTACCCCAGCTGGATAGCCTTCCTAAGCCCCAGCCCCTAACCCAGCCCCTACCCCAGCTGGATAGCCTTCCTGAGCCCCAGCCCCTACCCCAGCTGGATAGCCTTCCTGAGCCCCAGCCCCTAACCCAGCCCCTACCCCAGCCTGATACCCTTCCTGAGCCCCAGCCCCTACCAAACCTGGATACCCTTCCTGAGCCCAAGCCCTAACCCAGCTGGATACCCTTCCTGAGCCCAAGCCCCTACCCCAGCTGGATACCCTTCCTGAGCCCAAGCCCCTACCAAAGCTGGATACCCTTCCTGAGCCCAAGCCCCTACCCCAGGTTGATACCCTTCCTGAGCCCAAGCCCAAGCCCCTACCCCAGCTGGATACCCTTCCTGAGCCCAAGCCCCTAACCCAGCCCCTACCCCAGCTGGATAGCCTTCCTGAGCCCAAGCCCAAGCCCCTACCCCAGCTGGATACCCTTCCTGAGCCCAAGCCCCTACCCCAGCTGGATACCCTTCCTGAGCCCAAGCCCCTACCCCAGCTGGATACGTATACTCCTTCTCTTCCTGAGCCCAAGCCCCTACCCCAGCTGGATAGCCTTCCTGAGCCCAAGCCCCTACCCCAGCCCGATACCCTTCCTGAGCCCAAGCCCCTACCCCAGCTGGATACCCTTCCTGAGCCCAAGCCCCTACCCCAGCTGGATACCCTTCCTGAGCCCAAGCCCCTACCCCAGCTGGATACGCTTCCTGAGCCCAAGCCCCTACCCCAGCTGGATAGCCTTCCTGAGCCCAAGCCCCTACCCCAGCCCGATACCCTTCCTGAGCCCAAGCCCCTACCCCAGCTGGATACCCTTCCTGAGCCCAAGCCCCTACCCCAGCTGGATACCCTTCCTGAGCCCAAGCCCCTACCCCAGCTGGATACCCTTCCTGAGCCCAAGCCCCTACCCCAGCTGGATAGCCTTCCTGAGCCCAAGCCCCTACCCCAGCCCGATACCCTTCCTGAGCCCAAGCCCCTACCCCAGCTGGATACCCTTCCTGAGCCCAAGCCCCTACCCCAGCTGGATACCCTTCCTGAGCCCAAGCCCCTACCCCAGCTGGATACCCTTCCTGAGCCCAAGCCCCTACCCCAGCTGGATACCCTTCCTGAGCCCAAGCCCCAGTCTGAAGAGGAGGTGAAGCCCTGGGTGTGGACACATCACCGTATACTCCTTCTCTTCCTCCTGGCATCCTCCTCCTGCACCTCCATAGCTGGGCCTGACCTAAGCCCTACCCCAGCAGCACCTCCCACCAGAGGCACACCTCCAGCCCTCCTCCATGTACCTCCCGGCTTGTCCAGAGCTAGGGTTGCCCTAAGATTTGTCATGTGTCAAATTAGTCTTAAATGAAGCAGAAAGGTGTATCATGATAATTCTGATATGAAACTGACTGTCCTTCAATTTTGTTTAGATTGACTGAACTGCAGCCCCCTTCTAATACCCTTTCAGCTCCAGTCCCAACTACATCATCTCTCTGAGGCCCAGCCCCTACCCCAGCTGGATAGCCTTCCTGAGCCCCAGCCACTACCCCAGCTGGATAGCCTTCCTGAGCCCCAGCCACTACCCAAGCCCCTACCCCAGCTGGATAGCCTTCCTGAGCCCCAGCCCCTAACCCAGCCACTACCCCAGCTGGATAGCCTTCCTGAGCCCAGCCCCTAACCCAGCCACTACCCCAGCTGGATAGCCTTCCTGAGCCCCAGCCCCTAACCCAGCCCCTACCCCAGCTGAATAGCCTTCCTGAGCCCAAGCCCCTACCCCAGCTGGATAGCCTTCCTGAGCCCCAGCCCCTGAGCCCAGCCCCTACCCCAGCTGGATAGCCTTCCTGAGCCCCAGCCCCTACCCCAGCTGGATAGCCTTCCTGAGCCCCAGCCCCTAACCCAGCCCCTACCCCAGCCCGATACCCTTCCTGAGCCCCAGCCCCTACCCCAGCCCGATACCCTTCCTGAGCCCAAGCCCCAGCCCGATACCCTTCCTGAGCCCAAGCCCCTACCCCAGCCCCTACCCCAGCCCTGGATACCCTTCCTGAGCCCAAGCCCCTACCCCAGCCCGATACCCTTCCTGAGCCCCAGCCACTACCCCAGCTGGATAGCCTTCCTGAGCCCCAGCCACTACCCAAGCCCCTACCCCAGCTGGATAGCCTTCCTGAGCCCCAGCCCCTAACCCAGCCACTACCCCAGCTGGATAGCCTTCCTGAGCCCCAGCCCCTAACCCAGCCACTACCCCAGCTGGATAGCCTTCCTGAGCCCCAGCCCCTAACCCAGCCCCTACCCCAGCTGAATAGCCTTCCTGAGCCCCAGCCCCTAGCCCCCCAGCTGGATAGCCTTCCTGAGCCCCAGCCCCTAACCCAGCCCCTACCCCAGCTGGATAGCCTTCCTGAGCCCCAGCCCCTACCCCAGCTGGATAGCCTTCCTGAGCCCCAGCCCCTAACCCAGCCCCTACCCCAGCCCGATACCCTTCCTGAGCCCAAGCCCCTACCCTTCCCCCAGCCCCTACCCCAGCCCGATACCCTTCCTGAGCCCAAGCCCCTACCCCAGCTGGATACCCTTCCTGAGCCCAAGCCCCTAACCCATCCACTACCCCAGCTGGATAGCCTTCCTGAGCCCCAGCCCCTAACCCAGCCCCTACCCCAGCTGAATAGCCTTCCTGAGCCCCAGCCCCTACCCCAGCTGGATAGCCTTCCTAAGCCCCAGCCCTAACCCAGCCCCTACCCCAGCTGGATAGCCTTCCCTGAGCCCCAGCCCCTAACCCAGCCCCTACCCCAGCTGAATAGCCTTCCTGAGCCCCAGCCCCTACCCCAGCTGGATACCCTTCCTGAGCCCAAGCCCCTACCCCAGCTGGATAGCCTTCCTGAGCCCCAGCCCCTACCCCAGCTGGATAGCCTTCCTGAGCCCCAGCCCCACCCAGCCCCTACCCCAGCCTGGATACCCTTCCTGAGCCCAAGCCCCTACCCCAGCCCGATACCCTTCCTGAGCCCAAGCCCCTACCCCAGCCCGATACCCTTCCTGAGCCCAAGCCCCTACCCCAGCTGGATACCCTTCCTGAGCCCAAGCCCCTACCCCAGCTGGATACCCTTCCTGAGCCCAAGCCCCTACCCCAGCTGGATAGCCTTCCTGAGCCCCAGCCCCTACCCCAGCTGAGCCTGATACCCTTCCTGAGCCCCAGCCCCTACCCCAGCCCGATACCCTTCCTGAGCCCAAGCCCCTACCCCAGCTGGATACCCTTCCTGAGCCCAAGCCCCTACCCCAGCTGGATACCCTTCCTGAGCCCAAGCCCCTACCCCAGCTGGATACCCTTCCTGAGCCCAAGCCCCTACCCCAGCTGGATACCCTTCCTGAGCCCAAGCCCCAGTCTGAAGAGGAGGTGAAGCCCTGGGTGTGGACACATCACCGTATACTCCTTCTCTTCCTCCTGGCATCCTCCTCCTGCACCTCCATAGTGGGCCTGACCTACTACTCCCAGCAGCACCTCCCACCAGAGAGCACACCTCCAGCCTCTCCTCCATGTACCTCCCCGGCTTGTCACAGAGCTAGGGTTGCCCATAAGATTTGTCATGTGTCAAATTAGTCTTAAATGAAGCAGAAAGGTGTATCATGATAATTCTGATATGAAACTGACTGTCCTTCAATTTTGTTTAGATTGACTGAACTGCAGCCCCCTTCTAATACCCTTTCAGCTCCAGTCCCAACTACATCATCTCTCTGAGGCCCAGCCCCTACCCCAGCTGGATAGCCTTCCTGAGCCCCAGCCACTACCCCAGCTGGATAGCCTTCCTGAGCCCCAGCCACTACCCAAGCCCCTACCCCAGCTGGATAGCCTTCCTGAGCCCCAGCCCCTAACCCAGCCACTACCCCAGCTGGATAGCCTTCCTGAGCCCCAGCCCCTAACCCAGCCACTACCCCAGCTGGATAGCCTTCCTGAGCCCCAGCCCCTAACCCAGCCCCTACCCCAGCTGAATAGCCTTCCTGAGCCCCAGCCCCTACCCCAGCTGGATAGCCTTCCTGAGCCCCAGCCCCTAACCCAGCCCCTACCCCAGCTGGATAGCCTTCCTGAGCCCCAGCCCCTACCCCAGCCCGATACCCTTCCTGAGCCCCAGCCCCTACCCCAGCCCGATACCCTTCCTGAGCCCAAGCCCCTACCCCAGCCCGATACCCTTCCTGAGCCCAAGCCCCTACCCCAGCCCCTACCCCAGCCCGATACCCTTCCTGAGCCCAAGCCCCTACCCCAGCCCGATACCCTTCCTGAGCCCCAGCCACTACCCCAGCTGGATAGCCTTCCTGAGCCCCAGCCACTACCCAAGCCCCTACCCCAGCTGGATAGCCTTCCTGAGCCCCAGCCCCTAACCCAGCCACTACCCCAGCTGGATAGCCTTCCTGAGCCCCAGCCCCTAACCCAGCCACTACCCCAGCTGGATAGCCTTCCTGAGCCCCAGCCCCTAACCCAGCCCCTACCCCAGCTGAATAGCCTTCCTGAGCCCCAGCCCTACCCCAGCTGGATAGCCTTCCTGAGCCCCAGCCCCTAACCCAGCCCCTACCCCAGCTGGATAGCCTTCCTGAGCCCCAGCCCCTACCCCAGCTGGATAGCCTTCCTGAGCCCCAGCCCCTAACCCAGCCCCTACCCCAGCCCGATACCCTTCCTGAGCCCAAGCCCCTACCCCAGCCCCTACCCCAGCCCGATACCCTTCCTGAGCCCAAGCCCCTACCCCAGCTGGATACCCTTCCTGAGCCCAAGCCCTAACCCATCCACTACCCCAGCTGGATAGCCTTCCTGAGCCCCAGCCCCTAACCCAGCCCCTACCCCAGCTGAATAGCCTTCCTGAGCCCCAGCCCCTACCCCAGCTGGATAGCCTTCCTAAGCCCCAGCCCCTAACCCAGCCCCTACCCCAGCTGGATAGCCTTCCTGAGCCCCAGCCCCTAACCCAGCCCCTACCCCAGCTGAATAGCCTTCCTGAGCCCCAGCCCCTACCCCAGCTGGATAGCCTTCCTAAGCCCCAGCCCCTAACCCAGCCCCTACCCCAGCTGGATAGCCTTCCTGAGCCCCAGCCCCTACCCCAGCTGGATAGCCTTCCTGAGCCCCAGCCCCTAACCCAGCCCCTACCCCAGCCTGATACCCTTCCTGAGCCCCAGCCCCTACCCCAGCCCGATACCCTTCCTGAGCCCAAGCCCCTACCCCAGCCCGATACCCTTCCTGAGCCCAAGCCCCTACCCCAGCCCGATACCCTTCCTGAGCCCAAGCCCCTACCCCAGCTGGATACCCTTCCTGAGCCCAAGCCCCTACCCCAGCTGGATAGCCTTCTGAGCCCCAGCCCCTAACCCAGCCCCTACCCCAGCCTGATACCCTTCCTGAGCCCCAGCCCCTACCCCAGCCCGATACCCTTCCTGAGCCCAAGCCCCTACCCCAGCCCGATACCCTTCCTGAGCCCAAGCCCCTACCCCAGCTGGATACCCTTCCTGAGCCCAAGCCCCTACCCCAGCTGGATACCCTTCCTGAGCCCAAGCCCCTACCCCAGCTGGATACCCTTCCTGAGCCCAAGCCCCAGTCTGAAGAGGAAGTGAAGCCCTGGGTGTGGACACATCACCGTATACTCCTTCTCTTCCTCCTGGCATCCTCCTCCTGCGCCTCCATAGTGGGCCTGACCTACTACTCCCAGCAGCACCTCCCACCAGAGAGCACACCTCCAGCCTCTCCTCCATGTACCTCCCCGGCTTGTCACAGAGCTACCACCCGTCTGCCCGTCTCAGTTGACCACTTTACTTAGCCCTGTGACTACTTCCTGTTTCCCTGTGGGTCTGAGGGGGTGTCTCTGTCCACCAGGGGGAGACAGCGGGACAAGGGTGTCCCCCTACACCCACAGGGTCATGAGCTGGGCAGTACAGGCAGAGAAAGAGGGAGGAAGGAGAGAGAGACCGGCAAAGACATAAGAAAAAAGGTTCCAGCAGACAGAATGCCAGACAGACTGCCCTACTGCTGACAATGAGGGAGATTTTGGGTGAGAATCTAAGAACGCTGCTCTGTTGATTTTGTACCTGTTCTTTGGGACAACGATTTAAATAGAACTGCTGAAACCGTTTCCATAACAGGACTGGACTGGACTGGGGTTCTGGAGCAGTGAAATACCTAATGGGTGTTCTACAGTATATACAGCAATGGTTTATATTCATAAAGCACTTTTCACTGGAGCTTTGTGTTCTCCTCTATTAAAAAAATGGTCAGATGAAGCAGATGCTAAACTACAGGACTGCCTTGCTAGCACAGACTGGAACGTGTTCCGGGATTCTTCCGATGACATTGAGGAGTACACCACATCTGTCACTGGCTTTATCAATAAGTGCATCGAGGACGTCGTCCCCACAGTGACTGTACGTACATACCCCAACCAGAAGCCATGGATTACAGGAAGCATCCACACTGAGCTAAAGGGTAGAGCTGCCGCTTTGAAGGAGCGGGACTCTAACCCGGAAGCTTATAAGAAATCCACTATGCCCTCCAACGAACCATCAAACAGGCAAAGCGTCAATACAGGACGTAGATTGAATCGTACTACACCGGCTCTGACGCTTGTTGGATGTGGCAGGGCCTGCAAACTATTACAGACTACAAAGGCAAGCACAGCCAAGAGCTGCCCTGTGACACGAGCATACCAGACGAGCTAAATAACTTATATGCTCGCTTCGAGGCAAGTAACATTGAAACATGTATGAGGTCATCAGCTGTTCCGGATGACTGTGTGATTACGCTCTCCACAGCCAATGTGAGTAAGACCTTTAAACAGGTCAACATTCACAAGGCCGCAGGGCCAGACGGATTACCAGGACGTGTACTCTGAGCATGCACTGACCAACTGGCAAGTGCCTTCACTGACATTTTCAACCTCTCCCTGTCTGAGTCTGTAATACCATCATGTTTCACGCAGACCACCATAGCCCTTGTGCTAAAGAACACTAAGGTAATCTGCCTAAATGACTACTGACCCATCGCACTCCCGTCTGTAGCCATGAAGTGCTTTTTAAGGCTGGTCATCATCCAAGAAACCCTAGACCTACTCCAATTTGCATACCGCATCAACAGATCCATAGATAACGCAATCTCTATTACACTCCACACTGCCCTTTCCCACCTGGAGAAAAGGACCGCACATTGACTCTGTACTGGTACCCCATGTATATAGCCTCCACATTGACTCTGTACTGGTACCCCATGTATATAGCCTCGCTATTGTTATTTACTGCTTTAATCATTTGTTATTTTTATCGCTTTCTTTTTTTGTTGGTATTTTCTTAACTGCATTGCTGGTTAAGGGCTTGTAAAGTAAACATTTTACTATAAGGTTGTATCATGTTGTATTCGGCGCATGTGACAAATTTAATTTGATTTGTGTGTGTGTTTAGAGAACAGAAAGACAGAAGGATGTAGGCTGTGATGAAGAATAGCAGCAACAAAATATAAATAGAACATGTTAATTGTGTTCCATGCCTAATTGTCATGAGGAAGAGAGTTTAGAACACATTTTAGTGAACTGCTACAGAACTAAAGAAAATTATAGGCAATTAGCAAGACACCCCCAATAAAGGAGTGGTTCTGCAGGTGGTGACTACAGACCACTTCTCAGTTCCTATGCTTCCTGGCTGATGTTTTGGTCACTTTTGAATGCTGGCGGTGCTTTCACTCTAGTGGTAGCATGAGACGGAGTCTACAACCCACACAAGTGGCTCAGGTAGTGCAGCTCATCCAGGATGGCACATCAATGCGAAGAAGGTTTGCTGTGTCTGTCAGTGTAGTGTCCGGAGCATGGAGGCGCTACCAGGAGACAGGCCAGTACTTCAGGAGACGTGGAGGAGGCCGTAGGAGGGCAACAACCCAGCAGCAGGACCACTACCTCCGCCTTTGTGCAAGGAGGAGCAGGAGGAGCACTGCCAGAGCCCTGCAAAATGACCTCCAGCAGGCCACAAATGTGCATGTGTCTGCTCAAATGGTCAGAAACAGACTCCATGAGAGTGGTATGAGGGCCTGACGTCCACAGGTGGGGGTTGTGCTTACAGCCCAACACCGTACAGGACGTTTGGCATTTGCCAGAGAACACCAAGATTGGCAAATTCGCCACTGGCACCCTGTGCTCTTCACAGATGAAAGTAGGTTCACACTGAGCACATGTGACAGACGTGACAGTCTGGAGACGCCGTGGAGAACGTTCTGCTGCCTGCAACATCCTCCAGCATGACCGGTTTGGCGGTGGGTCAGTCATGGTGTGGGGTGGCATTTCTTTGGGGGGCTGCACAGCCCTCCATGTGCTCGCCAGAGGTAGCCTGACTGCCATTAGGTACCGAGATGAGATCCCCAGACCCCTTGTGAGACCATATGCTGGTACGGTTGGCCCTGGGTTCCTCCTAATGCAAGACAATGCTAGACCTCATGTGGCTGGAGTGTGTCAGCAGTTCCTGCAAGAGGAAGGCATTGATGCTATGGACTGGCCCGCCTGTTCCCCAGACCTGAATCCAATTGAGCACATATGGGACATCATGTCTCGCTCCATCCACCAACGCCACGTTGCACCACAGACTGTCCAGGAGTTGGCGGATGCTTTAGTCCAGGTCTGGGAGGAGATCCCTCAGGAGACCATCCGCCACCTCATCAGGAGCATGCCCCGGCGTTGTAGGGAGGTCATACAGGCACGTGGAGGCCACACACACTACTGAGCCTCATTTTGACTTGTTTTAAGGACATTACATCAAAGTTGGGTCAGCCTGTAGTGTGGTTTTCCACTTTAATTTTGAGTGTGACTCCAAATCCAGACCTCCATGGGTTGATACATTTGATTTACATTGATCATTTTTGTGTGATTTTGTTGTCAGCACATTCAACTATGTAAAGAAAAAAGTATTTAATAAAAATATTTCATTCATTCAGATCTAGGATGTGTTATTTTAGTGTTCCCTTTATTTTTTTGAGCAGTGTATTTTTATGTATGTATAAGTCTTTCAGGGTGTCTTCGATACTCACATGGATGACATTACTAAAGAATTCTGTTGGAAAATAATATGCATTGACATTACTAAAGAATTCTGTTGGACAATAATATGCATTGACATTACTAAAGAATTCTGTTGGACAATAATATGCATTGACATTACTAAAGAATGAAAGTGAACAGTAAAATTTGGAAGACAAGATGCATTATGACTATAAAAAACTTTTCATTGAACACTATATTTTTAACAAATCAAAACAGAACTAAAATAAATAAGATGGACTCCAAAAACTCCCATGGACTATTACATCTGTCAATCATGTTGTGTAATTATGAACTCAAATGTTTTGATGAATTGTATTGGCTGTTTCCTCCAGGCAGAGGAGCTGATTCAGAATGTCTATTCCTCCAAGTCCAAACTACCTGATCTCAGGTGGAGAGATGAGGAGTCTCGCATGTCTGTTTTCAATAAGGTAAAAGGTCAACAGTGGATGTAATTTACTGGAACCCTTATTTAAAAACAACTGTGTATTCATTGTCCACTTGAAATGAACAATCTGTTTTCCCAGATGCAGTCTCTACCTCCAAGACTTTCAACTAAAAACAACATTTTCAGTGAAGCTGAACTCAACCAAGAGTATTTTATTGTAGTGGAACTAGTCTACATTGCCAATAAGATATAGGATTTCATCATCAATATCACTAATGAATCATATTACCAGTGATGATGATACATTGTACTATATACGTACTGGTAGTTCAATTTCACCCATTTATTTTATTAATAGGTGACAATTGACAAACACAATATTTTTCCATCTACATCCAGTCTCTCTCCCTCTAGCACCAGGGATCAAGCAAACTCTTTTATCAGGCTGAAGGAGATGATGTGTGAGAGCCCAGTTGTCATGAAAAGTCTATATGATTTGGTTTGGGTAGATATGTGTTATTAATATATGAATTGAGCATTCTCTCTCTCTTTTGCCCTCTCTGTCTCTCCATCTTCTCCTCCGGTTGGTCCCTCATTCCATTTCTCTCCATCAATGAGCTAGTCTTTCCCATGGGGATGTTTGTCCAGTCTCTCATCCACCTTACCTATCCCAGGTAACCCAAACTCATATGTTTACTATCACATAATAAACAATGAATAACCTAGTAGTCTTAATGAGATAAAGAATCTCATTCCTCAAAGTGTTTTGTTGAGTATTTGTATGTTTTTGTGTCAGGTCCGTTGGTTGGTATCAGAGACATACTATGTTTTGGTTGGTATCAGAGACATACTATGTTTTGGTTGATATCAGAGACATACTATGTTTTGGTTGATATCAGAGACATACTATGTTTTGGTTGATATCAGAGACATACTATGTTTTGGTTGGTATCAGAGACATACTATGTTTTGGTTGATATCAGAGACATACTATGTTTTGGTTGATATCAGAGACATACTATGTTTTGGTTGGTATCAGAGACATACTATGTTTTGGTTGATATCAGAGACATACTATGTTTTGGTTGATATCAGAGACATACTATGTTTTGGTTGATATCAGAGACATACTATGTTTTGGTTGATATCAGAGACATACTATGTTTTGGTTGATATCAGAGACATACTATGTTTTGGTTGATATCAGAGACATACTATGTTTTGGTTGATATCAGAGACATACTATGTTTTGGTTGATATCAGAGACATACTATGTTTTGGTTGGTATCAGAGACATACTATGTTTTGGTTGGTATCAGAGACATACTATGTTTTGGTTGGTATCAGAGACATACTATGTTTTGGTTGGTATCAGAGACATACTATGTTTTGGTTGGTATCAGAGACATACTATGTTTTGGTTGATATCAGAGACATACTATGTTTTGGTTGGTATCAGACACATACTATGTTTTGGTTGATATCAGAGACATACTATGTTTTGGTTGATATCAGAGACATACTATGTTTTGGTTGGTATCAGAGACATACTATGTTGTGGTTGGTATCAGAGACATACTATGTTGTGGTTGGTATCAGAGACATATTATGTTTTGGTTGGTATCAGAGACATACTATGTTTTGGTTGATATCAGAGACATACTATGTTTTGGTTGGTATCAGAGACATACTATGTTTTGGTTGATATCAGAGACATACTATGTTTTGGTTGATATCAGAGACATACTATGTTTTGGTTGGTATCAGAGGCATACTATGTTTTGGTTCATATCAGAGACATACTATGTTTTGGTTGATATCAGAGACATACTATGTTTTGGTTGGTATCAGAGGCATACTATGTTTTGGTTGATATCAGAGACATACTATGTTTTGGTTGGTATCAGAGACATACTATGTTTTGGTTGGTATCAGAGACATACTATGTTTTGGTTCATATCAGAGACATACTATGTTTTGGTTGATATCAGAGACATACTATGTTTTGGTTGGTATCAGAGGCATACTATGTTTTGGTTGATATCAGAGACATACTATGTTTTGGTTGGTATCAGAGACATACTATGTTTTGGTTGGTATCAGAGACATACTATGTTTTGGTTGGTATCAGAGACATACTATGTTTTGGTTGATATCAGAGACATACTATGTTTTGGTTGGTATCATAGACATATTATGTTTTGGTTGGTATCAGAGACATACTATGTTTTGGTTGGTATCAGAGGCATACTATGTGTTTGTTGATATCAGAGGCATACTATGTTTTGGTTGATATCAGAGACATACTATGTTTTGGTTGGTATCAGAGACATACTATGTTTTGGTTGATATCAGAGACATACTATGTTTTGGTTGGTATCAGAGACATACTATATTTTGGTTGATATCAGAGGCATACTATGTTTTGGTTGATATCAGAGACATACTATGTTTTGGTTGATATCAGAGACATACTATGTTTTGGTTGATATCAGAGACATACTATGTTTTGGTTGATATCAGAGACATACTATGTTTTGGTTGATATCAGAGACATACTATGTTTTGGTTGATATCAGAGACATACTATGTTTTGGTTGATATCAGAGACATACTATGTTTTGGTTGGTATCAGAGACATACTATGTTTTGGTTGGTATCAGAGACATACTATGTTTTGGTTGGTATCAGAGACATACTATGTTTTGGTTGGTATCAGAGACATACTATGTTTTGGTTGGTATCAGAGACATACTATGTTTTGGTTGATATCAGAGACATACTATGTTTTGGTTGGTATCAGACACATACTATGTTTTGGTTGATATCAGAGACATACTATGTTTTGGTTGATATCAGAGACATACTATGTTTTGGTTGGTATCAGAGACATACTATGTTGTGGTTGGTATCAGAGACATACTATGTTGTGGTTGGTATCAGAGACATATTATGTTTTGGTTGGTATCAGAGACATACTATGTTTTGGTTGATATCAGAGACATACTATGTTGTGGTTGGTATCAGAGACATACTATGTTTTGGTTGGTATCAGAGACATACTATGTTTTGGTTGATATCAGAGACATACTATGTTTTGGTTGGTATCAGAGACATACTATGTTTTGGTTGGTATCAGAGACATACTATGTTTTGGTTGGTATCAGAGACATACTATGTTTTGGTTGATATCAGAGACATACTATGTTTTGGTTGGTATCAGAGACATACTATGTTTTGGTTGATATCAGAGACATACTATGTTTTGGTTGGTATCAGAGACATACTATATTTTGGTTGATATCAGAGACATACTATGTTTTGGTTGGTATCAGAGACATACTATGTTGTGGTTGGTATCAGAGACATACTATGTTGTGGTTGGTATCAGAGACATATTATGTTTTGGTTGGTATCAGAGACATACTATGTTTTGGTTGATATCAGAGACATACTATGTTTTGGTTGGTATCAGAGACATACTATGTTTTGGTTGATATCAGAGACATACTATGTTTTGGTTGATATCAGAGACATACTATGTTTTGGTTGGTATCAGAGGCATACTATGTTTTGGTTCATATCAGAGACATACTATGTTTTGGTTGATATCAGAGACATACTATGTTTTGGTTGGTATCAGAGGCATACTATGTTTTGGTTGATATCAGAGACATACTATGTTTTGGTTGGTATCAGAGACATACTATGTTTTGGTTGGTATCAGAGACATACTATGTTTTGGTTCATATCAGAGACATACTATGTTTTGGTTGATATCAGAGACATACTATGTTTTGGTTGGTATCAGAGGCATACTATGTTTTGGTTGATATCAGAGACATACTATGTTTTGGTTGGTATCAGAGACATACTATGTTTTGGTTGGTATCAGAGACATACTATGTTTTGGTTGGTATCAGAGACATACTATGTTTTGGTTGATATCAGAGACATACTATGTTTTGGTTGGTATCATAGACATATTATGTTTTGGTTGGTATCAGAGACATACTATGTTTTGGTTGGTATCAGAGGCATACTATGTGTTTGTTGATATCAGAGGCATACTATGTTTTGGTTGATATCAGAGACATACTATGTTTTGGTTGGTATCAGAGACATACTATGTTTTGGTTGATATCAGAGACATACTATGTTTTGGTTGGTATCAGAGGCATACTATGTTTTGGTTGGTATCAGAGACATACTATGTTTTGGTTGGTATCAGAGACATACTATGTTTTGGTTTGTATCAGAGACATACTATGTTTTGGTTGATATCAGAGACATACTATGTTTTGGTTGGTATCAGAGACATACTATGTTTTGGTTGATATCAGAGACATACTATGTTTTGGTTGGTATCAGAGACATACTATATTTTGGTTGATATCAGAGACATACTATGTTTTGGTTGGTATCAGAGACATACTATGTTTTGGTTGGTATCAGAGACATACTATATTTTGGTTGATATCAGAGGCATACTATGTTTTGGTTGATATCAGAGACATACTATGTTTTGGTTGGTATCAGAGACATACTATGTTTTGGTTGATATCAGAGACATACTATGTTTTGGTTGATATCAGAGACATACTATGTTTTGGTTGGTATCAGACACATACTATGTTTTGGTTGTTATCAGAGACATACTATGTTTTGGTTGATATCAGAGACATACTATGTTTTGGTTGATATCAGAGACATACTATGTTTTGGTTGATATCAGAGGCATACTATGTTGTGGTTGGTATCAGAGACATACTATGTTTTGGTTGGTATCAGAGACATACTATGTTTTGGTTGATATCAGAGACATACTATGTTTTGGTTGGTATCAGAGACATACTATGTTTTGGTTGGTATCAGAGACATACTATGTTTTGGTTGGTATCAGAGACATACTATGTTTTGGTTGATATCAGAGACATACTATGTTTTGGTTGGTATCATAGACATATTATGTTTTGGTTGGTATCAGAGACATACTATGTTTTGGTTGGTATCAGAGGCATACTATGTGTTTGTTGATATCAGAGGCATACTATGTTTTGGTTGATATCAGAGACATACTATGTTTTGGTTGGTATCAGAGACATACTATGTTTTGGTTGATATCAGAGACATACTATGTTTTGGTTGGTATCAGAGGCATACTATGTTTTGGTTGGTATCAGAGACATACTATGTTTTGGTTGGTATCAGAGACATACTATGTTTTGGTTTGTATCAGAGACATACTATGTTTTGGTTGATATCAGAGACATACTATGTTTTGGTTGGTATCAGAGACATACTATGTTTTGGTTGATATCAGAGACATACTATGTTTTGGTTGGTATCAGAGACATACTATATTTTGGTTGATATCAGAGACATACTATGTTTTGGTTGGTATCAGAGACATACTATGTTTTGGTTGGTATCAGAGACATACTATATTTTGGTTGATATCAGAGGCATACTATGTTTTGGTTGATATCAGAGACATACTATGTTTTGGTTGGTATCAGAGACATACTATGTTTTGGTTGATATCAGAGACATACTATGTTTTGGTTGATATCAGAGACATACTATGTTTTGGTTGGTATCAGACACATACTATGTTTTGGTTGTTATCAGAGACATACTATGTTTTGGTTGATATCAGAGACATACTATGTTTTGGTTGATATCAGAGACATACTATGTTTTGGTTGATATCAGAGGCATACTATGTTGTGGTTGGTATCAGAGACATACTATGTTTTGGTTGGTATCAGAGACATACTATATTTTGGTTGATATCAGAGGCATACTATGTTTTGGTTGATATCAGAGACATACTATGTTTTGGTTGGTATCAGAGACATACTATGTTTTGGTTGATATCAGAGACATACTATGTTTTGGTTGATATCAGAGGCATACTATGTTGTGGTTGGTATCAGAGACATACTATGTTTTGGTTGGTATCAGAGACATACTATGTTTTGGTTGATATCAGAGACATACTATGTTTTGGTTGATATCAGAGACATACTATGTTTTGGTTGGTATCAGAGACATACTATGTTTTGGTTGATATCAGAGACATACTATGTTTTGGTTGGTATCAGAGACATACTATGTTTTGGTTGATATCAGAGACATACTATGTTTTGGTTGGTATCAGAGACATACTATGTTTTGGTTGGTATCAGAGACATACTATGTTTTGGTTGATATCAGAGACATACTATGTTTTGGTTGGTATCAGAGACATACTATGTTTTGGTTGATATCAGAGACATACTATGTTTTGGTTGATATCAGAGACATACTATGTTTTGGTTGGTATCAGAGACATACTATGTTTTCGTTGGTATCAGAGACATACTATGTTTTGGTTGATATCAGAGACATACTATGTTTTGGTTGGTATCAGAGACATACTATGTTTTGGTTTGTATCAGAGACATACTATGTTTTGGTTTGTATCAGAGACATACTATGTTTTGGTTGATATCAGAGACATACTATGTTTTGGTTGGTATCAGAGACATACTATGTTTTGGTTGATATCAGAGACATACTATGTTTTGGTTGGTATCAGAGACATACTATATTTTGGTTGATATCAGAGACATACTATGTTTTGGTTGGTATCAGAGACATACTATGTTTTGGTTGGTATCAGAGACATACTATATTTTGGATGATATCAGAGGCATACTATGTTTTGGTTGATATCAGAGACATACTATGTTTTGGTTGGTATCAGAGACATACTATGTTTTGGTTGATATCAGAGACATACTATGTTTTGGTTGGTATCAGAGACATACTATGTTTTGGTTGGTATCAGAGACATACTATGTTTTGGTTGATATCAGAGACATACTATGTTTTGGTTGGTATCAGAGACATACTATGTTTTGGTTGATATCAGAGACATACTATGTTTTGGTTGGTATCAGAGACATACTATGTTTTGGTTGATATCAGAGACATACTATGTTTTGGTTGGTATCAGAGACATACTATATTTTGTTTGATATCAGAGACATACTATGTTTTGGTTGGTATCAGAGACATACTATGTTTTGGTTGGTATCAGAGACATACTATATTTTGGTTGATATCAGAGGCATACTATGTTTTGGTTGATATCAGAGACATACTATGTTTTGGTTGGTATCAGAGACATACTATGTTTTGGTTGATATCAGAGACATACTATGTTTTGGTTGGTATCAGAGACATACTATGTTTTGGTTGGTATCAGAGACATACTATGTTTTGGTTGATATCAGAGACATACTATGTTTTGGTTGGTATCAGAGACATACTATGTTGTGGTTGGTATCAGAGACATACTATGTTGTGGTTGGTATCAGAGACATACTATGTTTTGGTTGATATCAGAGACATACTATGTTTTGGTTGATATCAGAGACATACTATGTTTTGGTTGGTATCAGAGACATACTATGTTTTGGTTGGTATCAGAGACATACTATGTTTTGGTTGGTATCAGAGACATACTATGTTTTGGTTGATATCAGAGACATACTATGTTTTGGTTGGTATCATAGACATACTATGTTTTGGTTGATATCAGAGACATACTATGTTTTGGTTGGTATCAGAGACATACTATGTTTTGGTTGATATCAGAGACATACTATGTTTTGGTTGGTATCAGACACATACTATGTTTTGGTTGGTATCAGAGACATACTATGTTGTGGTTGGTATCAGAGACATACTATGTTGTGGTTGGTATCAGAGACATATTATGTTTTGGTTGGTATCAGAGACATACTATGTTTTGGTTGATATCAGAGACATACTATGTTTTGGTTGGTATCAGAGACATACTATGTTTTGGTTGATATCAGAGACATACTATGTTTTGGTTGATATCAGAGACATACTATGTTTTGGTTGGTATCAGAGGCATACTATGTTTTGGTTCATATCAGAGACATACTATGTTTTGGTTGATATCAGAGACATACTATGTTTTGGTTGGTATCAGAGGCATACTATGTTTTGGTTCATATCAGAGACATACTATGTTTTGGTTGGTATCAGAGGCATACTATGTGTTTGTTGATATCAGAGGCATACTATGTTTTGGTTGATATCAGAGACATACTATGTTTTGGTTGGTATCAGAGACATACTATGTTTTGGTTGATATCAGAGACATACTATGTTTTGGTTGGTATCAGAGACATACTATGTTTTGGTTGGTATCAGAGACATACTATGTTTTGGTTGGTATCAGAGACATACTATGTTTTGGTTGATATCAGAGACATACTATATTTTGGTTGGTATCAGAGACATATTATGTTTTGGTTGATATCAGAGACATACTATGTTTTGGTTGGTATCAGAGACATACTATGTTTTGGTTGATATCAGAGACATACTATATTTTGGTTGGTATCAGAGACATATTATGTTTTGGTTGATATCAGAGACATACTATGTTTTGGTTGGTATCAGAGACATACTATGTTTTGGTTGATATCAGAGACATACTATGTTTTGGTTGGTATCAGAGACATACTATGTTTTGGTTGGTATCAGAGACATACTATGTTTTGGTTGATATCAGAGACATACTCTGTTTTGGTTGATATCAGAGACGTACTATGTTGTGGTTGGTATCAGAGACATACTATGTTTTGGTTGATATCAGAGGCATACTATGTTTTGGTTGATATCAGAGGCATACTATGTTTTGGTTGGTATCAGAGACATACTATGTTTTGGTTGGTATCAGAGACATACTATGTTTTGGTTGATATCAGAGACATACTATATTTTGGTTGGTATCAGAGACATATTATGTTTTGGTTGATATCAGAGACATACTATGTTTTGGTTGGTATCAGAGACATACTATGTTTTGGTTGGTATCAGAGACATACTATGTTTTGGTTGATATCAGAGACATACTATATTTTGGTTGGTATCAGAGACATATTATGTTTTGGTTGATATCAGAGACATACTATGTTTTGGTTGGTATCAGAGACATATTATGTTTTGGTTGATATCAGAGACATACTATGTTTTGGTTGGTATCAGAGACATACTATGTTTTGGTTGATATCAGAGGCATACTATGTTTTGGTTGGTATCAGAGACATACTATGTTTTGGTTGGTATCAGAGACATACTATGTTTTGGTTGATATCAGAGACATACTATGTTTTGGTTGATATCAGAGACATACTATGTTTTGGTTGGTATCAGAGACATACTATGTTTTGGTTGGTATCAGAGACATACTATGTTTTGGTTGATATCAGAGACATACTATGTTTTGGTTGATATCAGAGACATACTATGTTTTGGTTGGTATCAGAGACATACTATGTTTTGCTTGATATCAGAGACACACTATGTTTTGGTTGGTATCAGAGACATACTATGTTTTGGTTGATATCAGAGACATACTATGTTTTGGTTGATATCAGAGACATACTATATTTTGGTTGGTATCAGAGACATATTATGTTTTGGTTGATATCAGAGACATACTATGTTTTGGTTGGTATCAGAGACATACTATGTTTTGGTTGATATCAGAGACATACTATGTTTTGGTTGGTATCAGAGACATACTATGTTTTGGTTGGTATCAGAGACATACTATGTTTTGGTTGATATCAGAGACATACTCTGTTTTGGTTGATATCAGAGACGTACTATGTTGTGGTTGGTATCAGAGACATACTATGTTTTGGTTGATATCAGAGGCATACTATGTTTTGGTTGATATCAGAGGCATACTATGTTTTGGTTGGTATCAGAGACATACTATGTTTTGGTTGGTATCAGAGACATACTATGTTTTGGTTGATATCAGAGACATACTATATTTTGGTTGGTATCAGAGACATATTATGTTTTGGTTGATATCAGAGACATACTATGTTTTGGTTGGTATCAGAGACATATTATGTTTTGGTTGATATCAGAGACATACTATGTTTTGGTTGGTATCAGAGACATACTATGTTTTGGTTGATATCAGAGGCATACTATGTTTTGGTTGGTATCAGAGACATACTATGTTTTGGTTGGTATCAGAGACATACTATGTTTTGGTTGATATCAGAGACATACTATGTTTTGGTTGATATCAGAGACATACTATGTTTTGGTTGGTATCAGAGACATACTATGTTTTGGTTGGTATCAGAGACATACTATGTTTTGGTTGATATCAGAGACATACTATGTTTTGGTTGATATCAGAGACATACTATGTTTTGGTTGGTATCAGAGACATACTATGTTTTGCTTGATATCAGAGACACACTATGTTTTGGTTGGTATCAGAGACATACTATGTTTTGGTTGATATCAGAGACATACTATGTTTTGGTTGATATCAGAGACATACTATGTTTTGGTTGATATCAGAGACATACTATGTTTTGGTTGGTATCAGAGACATACTATGTTTTGGTTGATATCAGAGACATACTATGTTTTGGTTGGTATCAGAGACATACTATGTTTTGGTTGGTATCAGAGACATACTATGTTTTGGTTGGTATCAGAGGCATACTATGTTTTGGTTGATATCAGAGACATACTATGTTTTGGTTGGTATCAGAGACATACTATGTTTTGGTTGGTATCAGAGACATACTATGTTTTGGTTGATATCAGAGACATACTATATTTTGGTTGGTATCAGAGACATATTATGTTTTGGTTGATATCAGAGACATACTATGTTTTGGTTGGTATCAGAGACATACTATGTTTTGGTTGATATCAGAGACATACTATATTTTGGTTGGTATCAGAGACATATTATGTTTTGGTTGATATCAGAGACATACTATGTTTTGGTTGGTATCAGAGACATACTATGTTTTGGTTGATATCAGAGACATACTATGTTTTGGTTGGTATCAGAGACATACTATGTTTTGGTTGGTATCAGAGACATACTATGTTTTGGTTGGTATCAGAGACATACTATGTTTTGGTTGATATCAGAGACATACTATGTTTTGGTTGGTATCATAGACATACTATGTTTTGGTTGATATCAGAGACATACTATGTTTTGGTTGATATCAGAGACATACTATGTTTTGGTTGGTATCAGACACATACTATGTTTTGGTTGGTATCAGAGACATACTATGTTGTGGTTGGTATCAGAGACATACTATGTTGTGGTTGGTATCAGAGACATATTATGTTTTGGTTGGTATCAGAGACATACTATGTTTTGGTTGATATCAGAGACATACTATGTTTTGGTTGGTATCAGAGACATACTATGTTTTGGTTGATATCAGAGACATACTATGTTTTGGTTGATATCAGAGACATACTATGTTTTGGTTGGTATCAGAGGCATACTATGTTTTGGTTCATATCAGAGACATACTATGTTTTGGTTGATATCAGAGACATACTATGTTTTGGTTGGTATCAGAGGCATACTATGTTTTGGTTCATATCAGAGACATACTATGTTTTGGTTGGTATCAGAGGCATACTATGTGTTTGTTGATATCAGAGGCATACTATGTTTTGGTTGATATCAGAGACATACTATGTTTTGGTTGGTATCAGAGACATACTATGTTTTGGTTGATATCAGAGACATACTATGTTTTGGTTGGTGTCAGAGGCATACTATGTTTTGGTTGGTATCAGAGACATACTATGTTTTGGTTGGTATCAGAGACATACTATGTTTTGGTTGGTATCAGAGACATACTATGTTTTGGTTGATATCAGAGACATACTCTGTTTTGGTTGATATCAGAGACGTACTATGTTGTGGTTGGTATCAGAGACATACTATGTTTTGGTTGATATCAGAGGCATACTATGTTTTGGTTGATATCAGAGGCATACTATGTTTTGGTTGGTATCAGAGACATACTATGTTTTGGTTGGTATCAGAGACATACTATGTTTTGGTTGATATCAGAGACATACTATATTTTGGTTGGTATCAGAGACATATTATGTTTTGGTTGATATCAGAGACATACTATGTTTTGGTTGGTATCAGAGACATACTATGTTTTGGTTGATATCAGAGACATACTATATTTTGGTTGGTATCAGAGACATATTATGTTTTGGTTGATATCAGAGACATACTATGTTTTGGTTGGTATCAGAGACATACTATGTTTTGGTTGATATCAGAGACATACTATGTTTTGGTTGGTATCAGAGACATACTATGTTTTGGTTGGTATCAGAGACATACTATGTTTTGGTTGATATCAGAGACATACTCTGTTTTGGTTGATATCAGAGACGTACTATGTTGTGGTTGGTATCAGAGACATACTATGTTTTGGTTGATATCAGAGGCATACTATGTTTTGGTTGATATCAGAGGCATACTATGTTTTGGTTGGTATCAGAGACATACTATGTTTTGGTTGGTATCAGAGACATACTATGTTTTGGTTGATATCAGAGACATACTATATTTTGGTTGGTATCAGAGACATATTATGTTTTGGTTGATATCAGAGACATACTATGTTTTGGTTGGTATCAGAGACATATTATGTTTTGGTTGATATCAGAGACATACTATGTTTTGGTTGGTATCAGAGACATACTATGTTTTGGTTGATATCAGAGGCATACTATGTTTTGGTTGGTATCAGAGACATACTATGTTTTGGTTGGTATCAGAGACATACTATGTTTTGGTTGATATCAGAGACATACTATGTTTTGGTTGATATCAGAGACATACTATGTTTTGGTTGGTATCAGAGACATACTATGTTTTGGTTGGTATCAGAGACATACTATGTTTTGGTTGATATCAGAGACATACTATGTTTTGGTTGATATCAGAGACATACTATGTTTTGGTTGATATCAGAGACATACTATGTTTTGGTTGGTATCAGAGACATACTATGTTTTGGTTGATATCAGAGACATACTATGTTTTGGTTGGTATCAGAGACATACTATGTTTTGGTTGGTATCAGAGACATACTATGTTTTGGTTGGTATCAGAGGCATACTATGTTTTGGTTGATATCAGAGACATACTATGTTTTGGTTGGTATCAGAGACATACTATGTTTTGGTTGGTATCAGAGACATACTATATTTTGGTTGATATCAGAGGCATACTATGTTTTGGTTGATATCAGAGACATACTATGTTTTGGTTGATATCAGAGACATACTATGTTTTGGTTGGTATCAGAGACATACTATGTTTTGGTTGATATCAGAGACATACTATGTTTTGGTTGGTATCAGAGACATACTATGTTTTGGTTGGTATCAGAGACATACTATGTTGTGTTTGGTATCAGAGACATACTATGTTGTGGTTGGTATCAGAGACATACTATGTTTTGGTTGATATCAGAGACATACTATGTTTTGGTTGGTATCAGAGACATACTATGTTTTGGTTGATATCAGAGACATACTATGTTTTGGTTGATATCAGAGACATACTATGTTTTGGTTGGTATCAGAGGCATACTATGTTTTGGTTCATATCAGAGACATACTATGTTTTGGTTGATATCAGAGACATACTATGTTTTGGTTGGTATCAGAGGCATACTATGTTTTGGTTCATATCAGAGACATACTATGTTTTGGTTGGTATCAGAGGCATACTATGTGTTTGTTGATATCAGAGGCATACTATGTTTTGGTTGATATCAGAGACATACTATGTTTTGGTTGGTATCAGAGACATACTATGTTTTGGTTGATATCAGAGACATACTATGTTTTCGTTGGTATCAGAGGCATACTATGTTTTGGTTGATATCAGAGACATACTATGTTTTGGTTGGTATCAGAGACATACTATGTTTTGCTTGATATCAGAGACACACTATGTTTTGGTTGGTATCAGAGACATACTATGTTTTGGTTGATATCAGAGACATACTATGTTTTGGTTGATATCAGAGACATACTATGTTTTGGTTGATATCAGAGACATACTATGTTTTGGTTGGTATCAGAGACATACTATGTTTTGGTTGATATCAGAGACATACTATGTTTTGGTTGGTATCAGAGACATACTATGTTTTGGTTGGTATCAGAGACATACTATGTTTTGGTTGGTATCAGAGGCATACTATGTTTTGGTTGATATCAGAGACATACTATGTTTTGGTTGGTATCAGAGACATACTATGTTTTGGTTGGTATCAGAGACATACTATATTTTGGTTGATATCAGAGGCATACTATGTTTTGGTTGATATCAGAGACATACTATGTTTTGGTTGATATCAGAGACATACTATGTTTTGGTTGGTATCAGAGACATACTATGTTTTGGTTGGTATCAGAGACATACTATGTTTTGGTTGATATCAGAGACATACTATGTTTTGGTTGGTATCAGAGACATACTATGTTTTGGTTGGTATCAGAGACATACTATGTTGTGGTTGGTATCAGAGACATACTATGTTGTGGTTGGTATCAGAGACATACTATGTTTTGGTTGATATCAGAGACATACTATGTTTTGGTTGATATCAGAGACATACTATGTTTTGGTTGGTATCAGAGACATACTATGTTTTGGTTGGTATCAGAGACATACTATGTTTTGGTTGGTATCAGAGACATACTATGTTTTGGTTGATATCAGAGACATACTATGTTTTGGTTGGTATCAGAGGCATACTATGTTTTGGTTGATATCAGAGACATACTATGTTTTGGTTGGTATCAGAGGCATACTATGTTTTGGTTGGTATCAGAGACATACTATGTTTTGGATGGTATCAGAGGCATACTATGTTTTGGTTGATATCAGAGACATACTATGTTTTGGTTGGTATCAGAGGCATACTATGTTTTGGTTGATATCAGAGACATACTATGTTTTGGTTGATATCAGAGACATACTATGTTTTGGTTGGTATCAGAGACATACTATGTTTTGGTTGGTATCAGAGGCATACTATGTTTTGGTTGATATCAGAGACATATTATGTTTTGGTTGGTATCAGGGGCATACTATGTTTTGGTTGATATCAGAGACATACTATGTTTTGGTTGATATCAGAGACATACTATGTTTTGGTTGATATCAGAGACATACTATGTTTTGGTTGGTATCAGAGGCATACTATGTTTTGGTTGGTATCAGAGACATACTATGTTTTGGTTGATATCAGAGACATACTATGTTTTGGTTGGTATCAGAGACATACTATGTTTTGGTTGGTATCAGAGACATACTATGTTTTGGTTGATATCAGAGACATACTATGTTTTGGTTGGTATCAGAGACATACTATGTTTTGGTTGATATCAGAGACATACTATGTTTTGGTTGGTATCAGAGACATACTATGTTTTGGTTGGTATCAGAGACATACTATGTTTTGGTTGGTATCAGAGGCATACTATGTTTTGGTTGATATCAGAGACATACTATGTTTTGGTTGGTATCAGAGACATACTATGTTTTGGTTGGTATCAGAGACATACTATTTTGGTTGATATCAGAGGCATACTATGTTTTGGTTGATATCAGAGACATACTATGTTTTGGTTGATATCAGAGACATACTATGTTTTGTTTTGACATACTATGTTTTGTTGGTATCAGAGACATACTATGTTGTGTTTGGTATCAGAGACATACTATGTTGTGGTTGGTATCAGAGACATACTATGTTTTGGTTGATATCAGAGACATACTATGTTTTGGTTGGTATCAGAGACATACTATGTTTTGGTTGATATCAGAGACATACTATGTTTTGGTTGATATCAGAGACATACTATGTTTTGGTTGGTATCAGAGGCATACTATGTTTTGGTTCATATCAGAGACATACTATGTTTTGGTTGATATCAGAGACATACTATGTTTTGGTTGGTATCAGAGACATACTATGTTTTGGTTGGTATCAGAGACATACTATGTTTTGGTTGATATCAGAGACATACTATGTTTTGGTTGATATCAGAGACATACTATGTTTTGGTTGGTATCAGAGACATACTATGTTTTGGTTGGTATCAGAGACATACTATATTTTGGTTGATATCAGAGGCATACTATGTTTTGGTTGATATCAGAGACATACTATGTTTTGGTTGGTATCAGAGACATACTATGTTTTGGTTGATATCAGAGACATACTATGTTTTGGTTGATATCAGAGACATACTATGTTTTGGTTGGTATCAGAGACATACTATGTTTTGCTTGATATCAGAGACACACTATGTTTTGGTTGGTATCAGAGACATACTATGTTTTGGTTGATATCAGAGACATACTATGTTTTGGTTGATATCAGAGACATACTATGTTTTGGTTGATATCAGAGACATACTATGTTTTGGTTGGTATCAGAGACATACTATGTTTTGGTTGATATCAGAGACATACTATGTTTTGGTTGGTATCAGAGACATACTATGTTTTGGTTGGTATCAGAGACATACTATGTTTTGGTTGGTATCAGAGGCATACTATGTTTTGGTTGATATCAGAGACATACTATGTTTTGGTTGGTATCAGAGACATACTATGTTTTGGTTGGTATCAGAGACATACTATGTTTTGGTTGATATCAGAGGCATACTATGTTTTGGTTGATATCAGAGACATACTATGTTTTGGTTGATATCAGAGACATACTATGTTTTGGTTGGTATCAGAGACATACTATGTTTTGGTTGATATCAGAGACATACTATGTTTTGGTTGGTATCAGAGACATACTATGTTTTGGTTGGTATCAGAGACATACTATGTTTTGTTTGGTATCAGAGACATACTATGTTGTGGTTGGTATCAGAGACATACTATGTTTTGGTTGATATCAGAGACATACTATGTTTTGGTTGGTATCAGAGACATACTATGTTTTGGTTGATATCAGAGACATACTATGTTTTGGTTGATATCAGAGACATACTATGTTTTGGTTGGTATCAGAGGCATACTATGTTTTGGTTCATATCAGAGACATACTATGTTTTGGTTGATATCAGAGACATACTATGTTTTGGTTGGTATCAGAGGCATACTATGTTTTGGTTCATATCAGAGACATACTATGTTTTGGTTGGTATCAGAGGCATACTATGTTTTGTTGATATCAGAGGCATACTATGTTTTGGTTGATATCAGAGACATACTATGTTTTGGTTGGTATCAGAGACATACTATGTTTTGGTTGATATCAGAGACATACTATGTTTTGGTTGGTATCAGAGGCATACTATGTTTTGGTTGATATCAGAGACATACTATGTTTTGGTTGGTATCAGAGACATACTATGTTTTGGTTGATATCAGAGACACACTATGTTTTGGTTGGTATCAGAGACATACTATGTTTTGGTTGATATCAGAGACATACTATGTTTTGGTTGATATCAGAGACATACTATGTTTTGGTTGGTATCAGAGACATACTATGTTTTGGTTGATATCAGAGACATACTATGTTTTGGTTGGTATCAGAGACATACTATGTTTTGGTTGGTATCAGAGACATACTATGTTTTGGTTGGTATCAGAGGCATACTATGTTTTGGTTGATATCAGAGACATACTATGTTTTGGTTGGTATCAGAGACATACTATGTTTTGGTTGGTATCAGAGACATACTATATTTTGGTTGATATCAGAGGCATACTATGTTTTGGTTGATATCAGAGACATACTATGTTTTGGTTGATATCAGAGACATACTATGTTTTGGTTGGTATCAGAGACATACTATGTTTTGGTTGGTATCAGAGACATACTATGTTTTGGTTGATATCAGAGACATACTATGTTTTGGTTGGTATCAGAGACATACTATGTTTTGGTTGGTATCAGAGACATACTATGTTGTGGTTGGTATCAGAGACATACTATGTTTTGGTTGGTATCAGAGACATACTATGTTTTGGTTGATATCAGAGACATACTATGTTTTGGTTGATATCAGAGACATACTATGTTTGGTTGGTATCAGAGACATACTATGTTTTGGTTGGTATCAGAGACATACTATGTTTTGGTTGGTATCAGAGACATACTATGTTTTGGTTGATATCAGAGACATACTATGTTTTGGTTGGTATCAGAGGCATACTATGTTTTGGTTGATATCAGAGACATACTATGTTTTGGTTGGTATCAGAGGCATACTATGTTTTGGTTGGTATCAGAGACATACTATGTTTTGGTTGGTATCAGAGGCATACTATGTTTTGGTTGATATCAGAGACATACTATGTTTTGGTTGGTATCAGAGGCATACTATGTTTTGGTTGATATCAGAGACATACTATGTTTTGGTTGATATCAGAGACATACTATGTTTTGGTTGGTATCAGAGACAT
This sequence comes from Oncorhynchus nerka, assembly GCF_034236695.1. Lineage (NCBI taxonomy): Eukaryota > Metazoa > Chordata > Actinopteri > Salmoniformes > Salmonidae > Oncorhynchus > Oncorhynchus nerka. The sequence continues at coordinate 26,850,780 of NC_088409.1, forward strand.
ACTATGTTTTGGTTGGTATCAGAGGCATACTATGTTTTGGTTGATATCAGAGACATACTATGTTTTGGTTGGTATCAGGGCATACTATGTTTTGGTTGATATCAGAGACATACTATGTTTTGGTTGATATCAGAGACATACTATGTTTTGGTTGATATCAGAGACATACTATGTTTTGGTTGGTATCAGAGGCATACTATGTTTTGGTTGGTATCAGAGACATACTATGTTTTGGTTGATATCAGAGACATACTATGTTTTGGTTGGTATCAGAGACATACTATGTTTTGGTTGGTATCAGAGACATACTATGTTTTGGTTGATATCAGAGACATACTATGTTTTGGTTGGTATCAGAGACATACTATGTTGTGGTTGGTATCAGAGACATACTATGTTGTGGTTGGTATCAGAGACATACTATGTTTTGGTTGATATCAGAGACATACTATGTTTTGGTTGATATCAGAGACATACTATGTTTTGGTTGGTATCAGAGACATACTATGTTTTGGTTGGTATCAGAGACATACTATGTTTTGGTTGGTATCAGAGACATACTATGTTTTGGTTGGTATCAGAGACATACTATATTTTGGTTGATATCAGAGGCATACTATGTTTTGGTTGGTATCAGAGACATACTATGTTTTGGTTGGTATCAGAGACATACTATGTTTTGGTTGGTATCAGAGGCATACTATGTTTTGGTTGATATCAGAGACATACTATGTTTTGGTTGGTATCAGAGACATACTATGTTTTGGTTGGTATCAGAGACATACTATATTTTGGTTGATATCAGAGACATACTATGTTTTGGTTGATATCAGAGACATACTATGTTTTGGTTGATATCAGAGACATACTATGTTTTGGTTGGTATCAGAGACATACTATGTTGTGGTTGGTATCAGAGACATACTATGTTGTGGTTGGTATCAGAGACATATTATGTTTTGGTTGATATCAGAGACATACTATGTTTTGGTTGATATCAGAGACATACTATGTTTTGGTTGGTATCAGAGACATACTATGTTTTGGTTGGTATCAGAGGCATACTATGTTTTGGTTCATATCAGAGACATACTATGTTTTGGTTGGTATCAGAGACATACTATGTTTTGGTTGGTATCAGAGACATACTATGTTTTGGTTGGTATCAGAGACATACTATGTTTTGGTTGATATCAGAGGCATACTATGTTTTGGTTGATATCAGAGACATACTATGTTTTGGTTGGTATCAGAGGCATGCTATGTTTTGGTTGGTATCAGAGACATACTATGTTTTGGATGGTATCAGAGGCATACTATGTTTTGGTTGATATCAGAGACATACTATGTTTTGGTTGGTATCAGAGGCATACTATGTTTTGGTTGATATCAGAGACATACTATGTTTTGGTTGATATCAGAGACATACTATGTTTTGGTTGGTATCAGAGACATACTATGTTTTGGTTGGTATCAGAGGCATACTATGTTTTGGTTGATATCAGAGACATACTATGTTTTGGTTGGTATCAGGGGCATACTATGTTTTGGTTGATATCAGAGACATACTATGTTTTGGTTGATATCAGAGACATACTATGTTTTGGTTGATATCAGAGACATACTATGTTTTGGTTGATATCAGAGACATACTATATTTTGGTTGGTATCAGAGACATACTATGTTTTGGTTGATATCAGAGACATACTATGTTTTGGTTGGTATCAGAGACATACTATGTTTTGGTTGGTATCAGAGACATACTATGTTTTGGTTGGTATCAGAGACATACTATGTTTTGGTTGATATCAGAGACATACTATGTTTTGGTTGGTATCAGAGACATACTATGTTTTGGTTGATATCAGAGACATACTATGTTTTGGTTGATATCAGAGACATACTATGTTTTGGTTGATATCAGAGACATACTATGTTTTGGTTGATATCAGAGACATACTATGTTTTGGTTGGTATCAGAGACATACTATGTTTTGGTTGGTATCAGAGACATACTATGTTTTGGTTGATATCAGAGACATACTATGTTTTGGTTGGTATCAGAGACATACTATGTTTTGGTTGATATCAGAGACATACTATGTTTTGGTTGGTATCAGAGACATACTATGTTTTGGTTGGTATCAGAGACATACTATGTTTTGGTTGGTATCAGAGACATACTATGTTTTGGTTGATATCAGAGACATACTATGTTTTGGTTGGTATCAGAGGCATACTATGTTTTGGTTGATATCAGAGACATACTATGTTTTGGTTGGTATCAGAGGCATACTATGTTTTGGTTGATATCAGAGACATACTATGTTTTGGTTGGTATCAGAGACATACTATGTTTTGGTTGATATCAGAGACATACTATGTTTTGGTTGGTATCAGAGGCATACTATGTTTTGGTTGATATCAGAGACATACTATGTTTTGGTTGGTATCAGAGACATACTATGTTTTGGTTGATATCAGAGACATACTATGTTGTGGTTGGTATCAGAGACATATTATGTTTTGGTTGATATCAGAGACATACTATGTTTTGGTTGATATCAGAGACATACTATGTTTTGGTTGGTATCAGAGACATACTATGTTTTGGTTGGTATCAGAGACATACTATGTTTTGTTGATATCAGACATACTATATTTTGGTTGGTATCAGAGACATACTATGTTTTGGTTGATATCAGAGACATACTATGTTTTGGTTGATATCAGAGACATACTATGTTTTGGTTGGTATCAGATACATACTATGTTGTGGTTGGTATCAGAGACATACTATGTTGTGGTTGGTATCAGAGACATATTATGTTTTGGTTGGTATCAGAGGCATACTATGTTTTGGTTGATATCAGAGACATACTATGTTTTGGTTGGTATCAGAGACATACTATGTTTTGGTTGGTATCAGAGACATACTATATTTTGGTTGATATCAGAGGCATACTATGTTTTGGTTGATATCAGAGACATACTATGTTTTGGTTGATATCAGAGACATACTATGTTTTGTTGGTATCAGAGACATACTATGTTTTGGTTGGTATCAGAGACATACTATGTTTTGGTTGGTATCAGAGACATACTATGTTGTGGTTGGTATCAGAGACATACTATGTTTTGGTTGGTATCAGAGACATACTATGTTTTGGTTGATATCAGAGACATACTATGTTTTGGTTGATATCAGAGACATACTATGTTTTGGTTGGTATCAGAGACATACTATGTTTTGGTTGGTATCAGAGACATACTATGTTTTGGTTGGTATCAGAGACATACTATGTTTTGGTTGATATCAGAGACATACTATGTTTTGGTTGGTATCAGAGGCATACTATGTTTTGGTTGATATCAGAGACATACTATGTTTTGGTTGATATCAGAGACATACTATGTTTGGTTGGTATCAGAGACATACTATGTTTTGGTTGATATCAGAGACATACTATGTTTTGGTTGGTATCAGAGACATACTATGTTTTGGTTGATATCAGAGACATACTATGTTTTGGTTGATATCAGAGACATACTATGTTTTGGTTGGTATCAGAGGCATACTATGTTTTGTTCATATCAGAGACATACTATGTTTTGGTTGATATCAGAGACATACTATGTTTTGGTTGGTATCAGAGGCATACTATGTTTTGGTTCATATCAGAGACATACTATGTTTTGGTTGGTATCAGAGGCATACTATGTGTTTGTTGATATCAGAGGCATACTATGTTTTGGTTGATATCAGAGACATACTATGTTTTGGTTGGTATCAGAGACATACTATGTTTTGGTTGATATCAGAGACATACTATGTTTTCGTTGGTATCAGAGGCATACTATGTTTTGGTTGATATCAGAGACATACTATGTTTTGGTTGGTATCAGAGACATACTATGTTTTGTTGATATCAGAGACATACTATGTTTTGGTTGGTATCAGAGACATACTATGTTTTGGTTGATATCAGAGACATACTATGTTTTGGTTGATATCAGAGACATACTATGTTTTGGTTGGTATCAGAGACATACTATGTTTTGGTTGATATCAGAGACATACTATGTTTTGGTTGGTATCAGAGACATACTATGTTTTGGTTGGTATCAGAGACATACTATGTTTTGGTTGGTATCAGAGGCATACTATGTTTTGGTTGATATCAGAGACATACTATGTTTTGGTTGGTATCAGAGACATACTATGTTTTGGTTGGTATCAGAGACATACTATATTTTGGTTGATATCAGAGGCATACTATGTTTTGGTTGATATCAGAGACATACTATGTTTTGGTTGATATCAGAGACATACTATGTTTTGGTTGGTATCAGAGACATACTATGTTTTGGTTGGTATCAGAGACATACTATGTTTTGGTTGATATCAGAGACATACTATGTTTTGGTTGGTATCAGAGACATACTATGTTTTGGTTGGTATCAGAGACATACTATGTTTTGGTTGGTATCAGAGACATACTATGTTGTGGTTGGTATCAGAGACATACTATGTTTTGGTTGATATCAGAGACATACTATGTTTTGGTTGATATCAGAGACATACTATGTTTTGGTTGGTATCAGAGACATACTATGTTTTGGTTGATATCAGAGACATACTATGTTTTGGTTGGTATCAGAGACATACTATGTTTTGGTTGATATCAGAGACATACTATGTTTTGGTTGGTATCAGAGGCATACTATGTTTTGGTTGATATCAGAGACATACTATGTTTTGGTTGGTATCAGAGGCATACTATGTTTTGGTTGGTATCAGAGACATACTATGTTTTGGTTGGTATCAGAGGCATACTATGTTTTGGTTGATATCAGAGACATACTATGTTTTGGTTGGTATCAGAGACATACTATGTTTTGGTTGATATCAGAGACATACTATGTTTTGGTTGATATCAGAGACATACTATGTTTTGGTTGGTATCAGAGACATACTATGTTTTGGTTGGTATCAGAGGCATACTATGTTTTGGTTGATATCAGAGACATATTATGTTTTGGTTGGTATCAGGGGCATACTATGTTTTGGTTGATATCAGAGACATACTATGTTTTGGTTGATATCAGAGACATACTATGTTTTGGTTGATATCAGAGACATACTATGTTTTGGTTGGTATCAGAGGCATACTATGTTTTGGTTGGTATCAGAGACATACTATGTTTTGGTTGATATCAGAGACATACTATGTTTTGGTTGGTATCAGAGACATACTATGTTTTGGTTGGTATCAGAGACATACTATGTTTTGGTTGATATCAGAGACATACTATGTTTTGGTTGGTATCAGAGACATACTATGTTGTGGTTGGTATCAGAGACATACTATGTTGTGCTTGGTATCAGAGACATACTATGTTTTGGTTGATATCAGAGACATACTATGTTTTGGTTGATATCAGAGACATACTATGTTTTGGTTGGTATCAGAGACATACTATGTTTTGGTTGGTATCAGAGACATACTATGTTTTGGTTGGTATCAGAGACATACTATGTTTTGGTTGGTATCAGAGACATACTATGTTTTGGTTGATATCAGAGGCATACTATGTTTTGGTTGGTATCAGAGACATACTATGTTTTGGTTGGTATCAGAGACATACTATGTTTTGGTTGGTATCAGAGGCATACTATGTTTTGGTTGATATCAGAGACATACTATGTTTTGGTTGGTATCAGAGACATACTATGTTTTGGTTGGTATCAGAGACATACTATATTTTGGTTGATATCAGAGACATACTATGTTTTGGTTGATATCAGAGACATACTATGTTTTGGTTGATATCAGAGACATACTATGTTTTGGTTGGTATCAGAGACATACTATGTTTTGGTTGGTATCAGAGACATACTATGTTTTGGTTGGTATCAGAGACATACTATGTTTTGGTTGATATCAGAGACATACTATGTTTTGGTTGATATCAGAGACATACTATGTTTTGGTTGGTATCAGAGACATACTATGTTTTGGTTGGTATCAGAGGCATACTATGTTTTGGTTGATATCAGAGACATACTATGTTTTGGTTGGTATCAGAGACATACTATGTTTTGGTTGGTATCAGAGACATACTATGTTTTGGTTGGTATCAGAGACATACTATGTTTTGGTTGATATCAGAGACATACTATGTTTTGGTTGATATCAGAGACATACTATGTTTTGGTTGGTATCAGAGGCATGCTATGTTTTGGTTGGTATCAGAGACATACTATGTTTTGGATGGTATCAGAGACATACTATGTTTTGGTTGATATCAGAGACATACTATGTTTTGGTTGGTATCAGAGACATACTATGTTTTGGTTGATATCAGAGACATACTATGTTTTGGTTGATATCAGAGACATACTATGTTTTGGTTGGTATCAGAGACATACTATGTTTTGGTTGGTATCAGAGACATACTATGTTTTGGTTGATATCAGAGACATACTATGTTTTGGTTGGTATCAGGGGCATACTATGTTTTGGTTGATATCAGAGACATACTATGTTTTGGTTGATATCAGAGACATACTATGTTTTGGTTGATATCAGAGACATACTATGTTTTGGTTGATATCAGAGACATACTATATTTTGGTTGGTATATCTATGTTTTGGTTGATAGAGACATACTATGTTTTGGTTGGTATCAGAGACATACTATGTTTTGGTTGATATCAGAGACATACTATGTTTTGGTTGGTATCAGAGACATACTATGTTTTGGTTGATATCAGAGACATACTATGTTTTGGTTGGTATCAGAGACATACTATGTTTTGGTTGATATCAGAGACATACTATGTTTTGGTTGATATCAGAGACATACTATGTTTTGGTTGATATCAGAGACATACTATGTTTTGGTTGATATCAGAGACATACTATGTTTTGGTTGGTATCAGAGACATACTATGTTTTGGTTGGTATCAGAGACATACTATGTTTTGGTTGATATCAGAGACATACTATGTTTTGGTTGGTATCAGAGACATACTATGTTTTGGTTGATATCAGAGACATACTATGTTTTGTTGGTATCAGAGACATACTATGTTTTGGTTGGTATCAGAGACATACTATGTTTTGGTTGGTATCAGAGACATACTATGTTTTGGTTGATATCAGAGACATACTATGTTTTGGTTGGTATCAGAGACATACTATGTTTTGGTTGATATCAGAGACATACTATGTTTTGGTTGGTATCAGAGACATACTATGTTTTGGTTGATATCAGAGACATACTATGTTTTGGTTGGTATCAGAGACATACTATGTTTTGTTGATATCAGAGACATACTATGTTTTGGTTGGTATCAGAGGCATACTATGTTTTGGTTGATATCAGAGACATACTATGTTTTGGTTGGTATCAGAGACATACTATGTTTTGGTTGATATCAGAGACATACTATGTTGTGGTTGGTATCAGAGACATATTATGTTTTGGTTGATATCAGAGACATACTATGTTTTGGTTGATATCAGAGACATACTATGTTTTGGTTGGTATCAGAGGCATACTATGTTTTGTTGGTATCAGAGACATACTATGTTTTGGTTGATATCAGACATACTATATTTTGGTTGGTATCAGAGACATACTATGTTTTGGTTGATATCAGAGACATACTATGTTTTGGTTGATATCAGAGACATACTATGTTTTGGTTGGTATCAGATACATACTATGTTTTGGTTGGTATCAGAGACATACTATGTTTTGGTTGGTATCAGAGACATATTATGTTTTGGTTGGTATCAGAGGCATACTATGTTTTGGTTGATATCAGAGACATACTATGTTTTGGTTGGTATCAGAGACATACTATGTTTTGGTTGGTATCAGAGACATACTATATTTTGGTTGATATCAGAGGCATACTATGTTTTGGTTGATATCAGAGACATACTATGTTTTGGTTGATATCAGAGACATACTATGTTTTGGTTGGTATCAGAGACATACTATGTTTTGGTTGGTATCAGAGACATACTATGTTTTGGTTGATATCAGAGACATACTATGTTTTGGTTGGTATCAGAGACATACTATGTTTTGGTTGGTATCAGAGACATACTATGTTTTGGTTGATATCAGAGACATACTATGTTTTGGTTGATATCAGAGACATACTATGTTTTGGTTGGTATCAGAGACATACTATGTTTTGGTTGGTATCAGAGACATACTATGTTTTGGTTGGTATCAGAGACATACTATGTTTTGGTTGATATCAGAGACATACTATGTTTTGGTTGGTATCAGAGCATACTATGTTTTGGTTGATATCAGAGACATACTATGTTTTGGTTGGTATCAGAGACATACTATGTTTTGGTTGGTATCAGAGACATACTATGTTTTGGTTGGTATCAGAGGCATACTATGTTTTGGTTGATATCAGAGACATACTATGTTTTGGTTGGTATCAGAGACATACTATGTTTTGGTTGATATCAGAGACATACTATGTTTTGGTTGATATCAGAGACATACTATGTTTTGGTTGATATCAGAGACATACTATGTTTTGGTTGGTATCAGAGGCATACTATGTTTTGGTTGATATCAGAGACATACTATGTTTTGGTTGGTATCAGAGGCATACTATGTTTTGGTTGATATCAGAGACATACTATGTTTTGTTGTTGACATACTATGTTTTGGTTGGTATCAGAGACATACTATGTTTTGGTTGGTATCAGAGACATACTATGTTTTGGTTGGTATCAGAGACATACTATGTTTTGGTTGATATCAGAGACATACTATGTTTTGGTTGATATCAGAGACATACTATGTTTTGGTTGGTATCAGAGACATACTATGTTTTGGTTGGTATCAGAGACATACTATGTTTTGGTTGATATCAGAGACATACTATGTTTTGGTTGGTATCAGAGACATACTATGTTTTGGTTGGTATCAGAGACATACTATGTTTTGGTTGGTATCAGAGACATACTATGTTTTGGTTGATATCAGAGACATACTATGTTTTGGTTGATATCAGAGACATACTATGTTTTGGTTGATATCAGAGACATACTATGTTTTGGTTGGTATCAGAGACTATGTTTTGGTTGATACAGAGACATACTATGTTTTGGTTGATATCAGAGACATACTATGTTTTGGTTGATATCAGAGACATACTATGTTTTGGTTGATATCAGAGACATACTATGTTTTGGTTGGTATCAGAGACATACTATGTTTTGGTTGATATCAGAGACATACTATGTTTTGGTTGGTATCAGAGACATACTATGTTTTGGTTGGTATCAGAGACATACTATGTTTTGGTTGGTATCAGAGACATACTATGTTTTGGTTGATATCAGAGACATACTATGTTTTGGTTGGTATCAGAGACATACTATGTTTTGGTTGATATCAGAGACATACTATGTTTTGGTTGATATCAGAGACATACTATGTTTTGGTTGATATCAGAGACATACTATGTTTTGGTTGATATCAGAGACATACTATGTTTTGGTTGGTATCAGAGACATACTATGTTTTGGTTGGTATCAGAGACATACTATGTTTTGGTTGATATCAGAGACATACTATGTTTTGGTTGGTATCAGAGACATACTATGTTTTGGTTGATATCAGAGACATACTATGTTTTGGTTGGTATCAGAGACATACTATGTTTTGGTTGGTATCAGAGACATACTATGTTTTGGTTGGTATCAGAGACATACTATGTTTTGGTTGATATCAGAGACATACTATGTTTTGGTTGGTATCAGAGACATACTATGTTTTGGTTGATATCAGAGACATACTATGTTTTGGTTGGTATCAGAGGCATACTATGTTTTGGTTGATATCAGAGACATACTATGTTTTGGTTGGTATCAGAGACATACTATGTTTTGGTTGGATATCATGTTTTGAGACATACTATGTTTTGGTTGATATCAGAGACATACTATGTTTTGGTTGATATCAGAGACATACTATGTTTTGGTTGGTATCAGAGACATACTATGTTTTGGTTGGTATCAGAGACATACTATATTTTGGTTGATATCAGAGACATACTATGTTTTGGTTGGTATCAGAGACATACTATGTTTTGGTTGGTATCAGAGACATACTATGTTTTGGTTGGTATCAGAGACATACTATGTTTTGGTTGGTATCAGAGACATACTATGTTTTGGTTGATATCAGAGACATACTATGTTTTGGTTGATATCAGAGACATACTATGTTTTGGTTGGTATCAGGGGCATACTATGTTTTGGTTGATATCAGAGACATACTATGTTTTGGTTGATATCAGAGACATACTATGTTTTGGTTGATATCAGAGACATACTATGTTTTGGTTGATATCAGAGACATACTATATTTTGGTTGGTATCAGAGACATACTATGTTTTGGTTGATATCAGAGACATACTATGTTTTGGTTGGTATCAGAGACATACTATGTTTTGGTTGGTATCAGAGACATACTATGTTTTGGTTGGTATCAGAGACATACTATGTTTTGGTTGATATCAGAGACATACTATGTTTTGGTTGGTATCAGAGACATACTATGTTTTGGTTGATATCAGAGACATACTATGTTTTGGTTGATATCAGAGACATACTATGTTTTGGTTGATATCAGAGACATACTATGTTTTGGTTGATATCAGAGACATACTATGTTTTGGTTGGTATCAGAGACATACTATGTTTTCGTTGGTATCAGAGACATACTATGTTTTGGTTGATATCAGAGACATACTATGTTTTGGTTGGTATCAGAGACATACTATGTTTTGGTTGATATCAGAGACATACTATGTTTTGGTTGGTATCAGAGACATACTATGTTTTGGTTGGTATCAGAGACATACTATGTTTTGGTTGGTATCAGAGACATACTATGTTTTGGTTGATATCAGTTTTGGTTGGTATCAGAGGCATACTATGTTTTGGTTGATATCAGAGACATACTATGTTTTGGTTGGTATCAGAGGCATACTATGTTTTGGTTGATATCAGAGACATACTATGTTTTGGTTGGTATCAGAGACATACTATGTTTTGGTTGATATCAGAGACATACTATGTTTTGGTTGGTATCAGAGGCATACTATGTTTTGGTTGATATCAGAGACATACTATGTTTTGGTTGGTATCAGAGACATACTATGTTTTGGTTGATATCAGAGACATACTATGTTGTGGTTGGTATCAGAGACATATTATGTTTTGGTTGATATCAGAGACATACTATGTTTTGGTTGATATCAGAGACATACTATGTTTTGGTTGGTATCAGAGGCATACTATGTTTTGGTTGGTATCAGAGACATACTATGTTTTGGTTGATATCAGACATACTATATTTTGGTTGGTATCAGAGACATACTATGTTTTGGTTGATATCAGAGACATACTATGTTTTGGTTGATATCAGAGACATACTATGTTTTGGTTGGTATCAGATACATACTATGTTGTGGTTGGTATCAGAGACATACTATGTTGTGGTTGGTATCAGAGACATATTATGTTTTGGTTGGTATCAGAGGCATACTATGTTTTGGTTGATATCAGAGACATACTATGTTTTGGTTGGTATCAGAGACATACTATGTTTTGGTTGGTATCAGAGACATACTATATTTTGGTTGATATCAGAGGCATACTATGTTTTGGTTGATATCAGAGACATACTATGTTTTGGTTGATATCAGAGACATACTATGTTTTGGTTGGTATCAGAGACATACTATGTTTTGGTTGGTATCAGAGACATACTATGTTTTGGTTGGTATCAGAGACATACTATGTTGTGGTTGGTATCAGAGACATACTATGTTGTGGTTGGTATCAGAGACATACTATGTTTTGGTTGATATCAGAGACATACTATGTTTTGGTTGATATCAGAGACATACTATGTTTTGGTTGGTATCAGAGACATACTATGTTTTGGTTGGTATCAGAGACATACTATGTTTTGGTTGGTATCAGAGACATACTATGTTTTGGTTGATATCAGAGACATACTATGTTTTGGTTGGTATCAGAGGCATACTATGTTTTGGTTGATATCAGAGACATACTATGTTTTGGTTGGTATCAGAGGCATACTATGTTTTGGTTGGTATCAGAGACATACTATGTTTTGGATGGTATCAGAGGCATACTATGTTTTGGTTGATATCAGAGACATACTATGTTTTGGTTGGTATCAGAGGCATACTATGTTTTGGTTGATATCAGAGACATACTATGTTTTGGTTGATATCAGAGACATACTATGTTTTGGTTGGTATCAGAGACATACTATGTTTTGGTTGGTATCAGAGGCATACTATGTTTTGGTTGATATCAGAGACATATTATGTTTTGGTTGGTATCAGGGGCATACTATGTTTTGGTTGATATCAGAGACATACTATGTTTTGGTTGATATCAGAGACATACTATGTTTTGGTTGGTATCAGAGACATACTATGTTTTGGTTGGTATCAGAGACATACTATATTTTGGTTGATATCAGAGGCATACTATGTTTTGGTTGATATCAGAGACATACTATGTTTTGGTTGATATCAGAGACATACTATGTTTTGGTTGGTATCAGAGACATACTATGTTTTGGTTGGTATCAGAGACATACTATATTTTGGTTGATATCAGAGACATACTATGTTTTGGTTGGTATCAGAGACATACTATGTTTTGGTTGGTATCAGAGACATACTATGTTTTGGTTGGTATCAGAGACATACTATGTTTTGGTTGATATCAGAGACATACTATATTTTGGTTGGTATCAGAGACATACTATGTTTTGGTTGATATCAGAGACATACTATGTTTTGGTTGGTATCAGAGACATACTATGTTTTGGTTGATATCAGAGACATACTATGTTTTGGTTGGTATCAGAGACATACTATGTTTTGGTTGGTATCAGAGACATACTATGTTTTGGTTGGTATCAGAGACATACTATGTTTTGGTTGATATCAGAGACATACTATGTTTTGGTTGATATCAGAGACATACTATGTTTTGGTTGGTATCAGAGACATACTATGTTTTGGTTGGTATCAGAGGCATACTATGTTTTGGTTCATATCAGAGACATACTATGTTTTGGTTGGTATCAGAGACATACTATGTTTTGGTTGGTATCAGAGACATACTATGTTTTGGTTGGTATCAGAGACATACTATGTTTTGGTTGGTATCAGAGGCATGCTATGTTTTGGTTGGTATCAGAGACATACTATGTTTTGGATGGTATCAGAGGCATACTATGTTTTGGTTGATATCAGAGACATACTATGTTTTGGTTGGTATCAGAGGCATACTATGTTTTGGTTGATATCAGAGACATACTATGTTTTGGTTGATATCAGAGACATACTATGTTTTGGTTGGTATCAGAGACATACTATGTTTTGGTTGGTATCAGAGGCATACTATGTTTTGGTTGATATCAGAGACATACTATGTTTTGGTTGGTATCAGGGGCATACTATGTTTTGGTTGATATCAGAGACATACTATGTTTTGGTTGATATCAGAGACATACTATATTTTGGTTGGTATCAGAGACATACTATGTTTTGGTTGATATCAGAGACATACTATGTTTTGGTTGGTATCAGAGACATACTATGTTTTGGTTGGTATCAGAGACATACTATGTTTTGGTTGGTATCAGAGACATACTATGTTTTGGTTGATATCAGAGACATACTATGTTTTGGTTGGTATCAGAGACATACTATGTTTTGGTTGATATCAGAGACATACTATGTTTTGGTTGATATCAGAGACATACTATGTTTTGGTTGATATCAGAGACATACTATGTTTTGTTGATATCAGAGACATACTATGTTTTGGTTGGTATCAGAGACATACTATGTTTTCGTTGGTATCAGAGACATACTATGTTTTGGTTGATATCAGAGACATACTATGTTTTGGTTGGTATCAGAGACATACTATGTTTTGGTTGATATCAGAGACATACTATGTTTTGGTTGGTATCAGAGACATACTATGTTTTGGTTGGTATCAGAGACATACTATGTTTTGGTTGGTATCAGAGACATACTATGTTTTGGTTGATATCAGAGACATACTATGTTTTGGTTGGTATCAGAGGCATACTATGTTTTGGTTGATATCAGAGACATACTATGTTTTGGTTGGTATCAGAGGCATACTATGTTTTGGTTGATATCAGAGACATACTATGTTTTGGTTGGTATCAGAGACATACTATGTTTTGGTTGATATCAGAGACATACTATGTTTTGGTTGGTATCAGAGGCATACTATGTTTTGGTTGATATCAGAGACATACTATGTTTTGGTTGGTATCAGAGACATACTATGTTTTGGTTGATATCAGAGACATACTATGTTGTGGTTGGTATCAGAGACATATTATGTTTTGGTTGATATCAGAGACATACTATGTTTTGGTTGATATCAGAGACATACTATGTTTTGGTTGGTATCAGAGGCATACTATGTTTTGGTTGATATCAGAGACATACTATGTTTTGGTTGATATCAGAGACATACTATGTTTTGGTTGATATCAGAGACATACTATGTTTTGGTTGGTATCAGAGACATACTATGTTTTGGTTGGTATCAGAGGCATACTATGTTTTGGTTCATATCAGAGACATACTATGTTTTGGTTGGTATCAGAGACATACTATGTTTTGGTTGGTATCAGAGACATACTATGTTTTGGTTGGTATCAGAGACATACTATGTTTTGGTTGGTATCAGAGGCATGCTATGTTTTGGTTGGTATCAGAGACATACTATGTTTTGGATGGTATCAGAGGCATACTATGTTTTGGTTGATATCAGAGACATACTATGTTTTGGTTGGTATCAGAGGCATACTATGTTTTGGTTGATATCAGAGACATACTATGTTTTGGTTGATATCAGAGACATACTATGTTTTGGTTGGTATCAGAGACATACTATGTTTTGGTTGGTATCAGAGGCATACTATGTTTTGGTTGATATCAGAGACATACTATGTTTTGGTTGGTATCAGGGCATACTATGTTTTGGTTGATATCAGAGACATACTATGTTTTGGTTGATATCAGAGACATACTATGTTTTGGTTGATATCAGAGACATACTATGTTTTGGTTGATATCAGAGACATACTATATTTTGGTTGGTATCAGAGACATACTATGTTTTGGTTGATATCAGAGACATACTATGTTTTGGTTGGTATCAGAGACATACTATGTTTTGGTTGGTATCAGAGACATACTATGTTTTGGTTGGTATCAGAGACATACTATGTTTTGGTTGATATCAGAGACATACTATGTTTTGGTTGGTATCAGAGACATACTATGTTTTGGTTGATATCAGAGACATACTATGTTTTGGTTGATATCAGAGACATACTATGTTTTGGTTGATATCAGAGACATACTATGTTTTGGTTGATATCAGAGACATACTATGTTTTGGTTGGTATCAGAGACATACTATGTTTTCGTTGGTATCAGAGACATACTATGTTTTGGTTGATATCAGAGACATACTATGTTTTGGTTGGTATCAGAGACATACTATGTTTTGGTTGATATCAGAGACATACTATGTTTTGGTTGGTATCAGAGACATACTATGTTTTGGTTGGTATCAGAGACATACTATGTTTTGGTTGGTATCAGAGACATACTATGTTTTGGTTGATATCAGAGACATACTATGTTTTGGTTGGTATCAGAGGCATACTATGTTTTGGTTGATATCAGAGACATACTATGTTTTGGTTGGTATCAGAGGCATACTATGTTTTGGTTGATATCAGAGACATACTATGTTTTGGTTGGTATCAGAGACATACTATGTTTTGGTTGATATCAGAGACATACTATGTTTTGGTTGGTATCAGAGGCATACTATGTTTTGGTTGATATCAGAGACATACTATGTTTTGGTTGGTATCAGAGACATACTATGTTTTGGTTGATATCAGAGACATACTATGTTGTGGTTGGTATCAGAGACATATTATGTTTTGGTTGATATCAGAGACATACTATGTTTTGGTTGATATCAGAGACATACTATGTTTTGGTTGGTATCAGAGGCATACTATGTTTTGGTTGGTATCAGAGACATACTATGTTTTGGTTGATATCAGAGACATACTATATTTTGGTTGGTATCAGAGACATACTATGTTTTGGTTGATATCAGAGACATACTATGTTTTGGTTGATATCAGAGACATACTATGTTTTGGTTGGTATCAGAGGCATACTATGTTTTGGTTGATATCAGAGACATACTATGTTTTGGTTGATATCAGAGACATACTATGTTTTGGTTGGTATCAGAGACATACTATGTTTTGGTTGGTATCAGAGGCATACTATGTTTTGGTTGATATCAGAGACATACTATGTTTTGGTTGGTATCAGGGGCATACTATGTTTTGGTTGATATCAGAGACATACTATGTTTTGGTTGATATCAGAGACATACTATGTTTTGGTTGATATCAGAGACATACTATGTTTTGGTTGATATCAGAGACATACTATATTTTGGTTGGTATCAGAGACATACTATGTTTTGGTTGATATCAGAGACATACTATGTTTTGGTTGGTATCAGAGACATACTATGTTTTGGTTGGTATCAGAGACATACTATGTTTTGGTTGGTATCAGAGACATACTATGTTTTGGTTGATATCAGAGACATACTATGTTTTGGTTGGTATCAGAGACATACTATGTTTTGGTTGATATCAGAGACATACTATGTTTTGGTTGATATCAGAGACATACTATGTTTTGGTTGATATCAGAGACATACTATGTTTTGGTTGATATCAGAGACATACTATGTTTTGGTTGGTATCAGAGACATACTATGTTTTTTGGTATCAGAGACATACTATGTTTTGGTTGATATCAGAGACATACTATGTTTTGGTTGGTATCAGAGACATACTATGTTTTGGTTGATATCAGAGACATACTATGTTTTGGTTGGTATCAGAGACATACTATGTTTTGGTTGGTATCAGAGACATACTATGTTTTGGTTGGTATCAGAGACATACTATGTTTTGGTTGATATCAGAGACATACTATGTTTTGGTTGGTATCAGAGGCATACTATGTTTTGGTTGATATCAGAGACATACTATGTTTTGGTTGGTATCAGAGGCATACTATGTTTTGGTTGATATCAGAGACATACTATGTTTTGGTTGGTATCAGAGACATACTATGTTTTGGTTGATATCAGAGACATACTATGTTTTGGTTGATATCAGAGACATACTATGTTTTGGTTGGTATCAGAGACATACTATGTTTTGGTTGATATCAGAGACATACTATGTTGTGGTTGGTATCAGAGACATATTATGTTTTGGTTGATATCAGAGACATACTATGTTTTGGTTGATATCAGAGACATACTATGTTTTGGTTGGTATCAGAGGCATACTATGTTTTGGTTGATATCAGAGACATACTATATTTTGGTTGGTATCAGAGACATACTATGTTTTGGTTGATATCAGAGACATACTATGTTTTGGTTGATATCAGAGACATACTATGTTTTGGTTGGTATCAGAGACATACTATGTTTTGGTTGGTATCAGAGACATACTATGTTGTGGTTGGTATCAGAGACATATTATGTTTTGGTTGGTATCAGAGGCATACTATGTTTTGGTTGATATCAGAGACATACTATGTTTTGGTTGGTATCAGAGACATACTATGTTTTGGTTGGTATCAGAGACATACTATTTTGGTTGATATCAGAGGCATACTATGTTTTGGTTGATATCAGAGACATACTATGTTTTGGTTGATATCAGAGACATACTATGTTTTGGTTGGTATCAGAGACATACTATGTTGTGGTTGGTATCAGAGACATACTATGTTGTGGTTGGTATCAGAGACATACTATGTTGTGGTTGGTATCAGAGACATACTATGTTTTGGTTGATATCAGAGACATACTATGTTTTGGTTGATATCAGAGACATACTATGTTTTGGTTGTATCAGAGACATACTATGTTTTGGTTGGTATCAGAGACATACTATGTTTTGGTTGGTATCAGAGACATACTATGTTTTGGTTGATATCAGAGACATACTATGTTTTGGTTGGTATCAGAGGCATACTATGTTTTGGTTGATATCAGAGACATACTATGTTTTGGTTGGTATCAGAGGCATACTATGTTTTGGTTGGTATCAGAGACATACTATGTTTTGGATGGTATCAGAGGCATACTATGTTTTGGTTGATATCAGAGACATACTATGTTTTGGTTGGTATCAGAGGCATACTATGTTTTGGTTGATATCAGAGACATACTATGTTTTGGATGGTATCAGAGGCATACTATGTTTTGGTTGATATCAGAGACATACTATGTTTTGGTTGGTATCAGAGGCATACTATGTTTTGGTTGATATCAGAGACATACTATGTTTTGGTTGATATCAGAGACATACTATGTTTTGGTTGGTATCAGAGACATACTATGTTTTGGTTGGTATCAGAGGCATACTATGTTTTGGTTGATATCAGAGACATACTATGTTTTGGTTGGTATCAGGGGCATACTATGTTTTGGTTGATATCAGAGACATACTATGTTTTGGTTGATATCAGAGACATACTATATTTTGGTTGGTATCAGAGACATACTATGTTTTGGTTGATATCAGAGACATACTATGTTTTGGTTGGTATCAGAGACATACTATGTTTTGGTTGGTATCAGAGACATACTATGTTTTGGTTGGTATCAGAGACATACTATGTTTTGGTTGATATCAGAGACATACTATGTTTTGGTTGGTATCAGAGACATACTATGTTTTGGTTGATATCAGAGACATACTATGTTTTGGTTGATATCAGAGACATACTATGTTTTGGTTGATATCAGAGACATACTATGTTTTGGTTGATATCAGAGACATACTATGTTTTGGTTGGTATCAGAGACATACTATGTTTTCGTTGGTATCAGAGACATACTATGTTTTGGTTGATATCAGAGACATACTATGTTTTGGTTGGTATCAGAGACATACTATGTTTTGGTTGATATCAGAGACATACTATGTTTTGGTTGGTATCAGAGGCATACTATGTTTTGGTTGATATCAGAGACATACTATGTTTTGGTTGATATCAGAGACATACTATGTTTTGGTTGGTATCAGAGACATACTATGTTTTGGTTGGTATCAGAGGCATACTATGTTTTGGTTGATATCAGAGACATACTATGTTTTGGTTGGTATCAGGGGCATACTATGTTTTGGTTGATATCAGAGACATACTATGTTTTTGTTGATATCAGAGACATACTATATTTTGGTTGGTATCAGAGACATACTATGTTTTGGTTGATATCAGAGACATACTATGTTTTGGTTGGTATCAGAGACATACTATGTTTTGGTTGGTATCAGAGACATACTATGTTTTGGTTGGTATCAGAGACATACTATGTTTTGGTTGATATCAGAGACATACTATGTTTTGGTTGGTATCAGAGACATACTATGTTTTGGTTGATATCAGAGACATACTATGTTTTGGTTGATATCAGAGACATACTATGTTTTGGTTGATATCAGAGACATACTATGTTTTGGTTGATATCAGAGACATACTATGTTTTGGTTGGTATCAGAGACATACTATGTTTTCGTTGGTATCAGAGACATACTATGTTTTGGTTGATATCAGAGACATACTATGTTTTGGTTGGTATCAGAGACATACTATGTTTTGGTTGATATCAGAGACATACTATGTTTTGGTTGGTATCAGAGACATACTATGTTTTGGTTGGTATCAGAGACATACTATGTTTTGGTTGGTATCAGAGACATACTATGTTTTGGTTGATATCAGAGACATACTATGTTTTGGTTGGTATCAGAGGCATACTATGTTTTGGTTGATATCAGAGACATACTATGTTTTGGTTGGTATCAGAGGCATACTATGTTTTGGTTGATATCAGAGACATACTATGTTTTGGTTGGTATCAGAGACATACTATGTTTTGGTTGATATCAGAGACATACTATGTTTTGGTTGGTATCAGAGGCATACTATGTTTTGGTTGATATCAGAGACATACTATGTTTCGGTTGGTATCAGAGACATACTATGTTTTGGTTGATATCAGAGACATACTATGTTGTGGTTGGTATCAGAGACATATTATGTTTTGGTTGATATCAGAGACATACTATGTTTTGGTTGATATCAGAGACATACTATGTTTTGGTTGGTATCAGAGGCATACTATGTTTTGGTTGATATCAGAGACATACTATGTTTTGGTTGATATCAGAGACATACTATGTTTTGGTTGATATCAGAGACATACTATGTTTTGGTTGGTATCAGAGACATACTATGTTTTGGTTGGTATCAGAGGCATACTATGTTTTGGTTCATATCAGAGACATACTATGTTTTGGTTGGTATCAGAGACATACTATGTTTTGGTTGGTATCAGAGACATACTATGTTTTGGTTGGTATCAGAGACATACTATGTTTTGGTTGGTATCAGAGGCATGCTATGTTTTGGTTGGTATCAGAGACATACTATGTTTTGGATGGTATCAGAGGCATACTATGTTTTGGTTGATATCAGAGACATACTATGTTTTGGTTGGTATCAGAGGCATACTATGTTTTGGTTGATATCAGAGACATACTATGTTTTGGTTGATATCAGAGACATACTATGTTTTGGTTGGTATCAGAGACATACTATGTTTTGGTTGGTATCAGAGGCATACTATGTTTTGGTTGATATCAGAGACATACTATGTTTTGGTTGGTATCAGGGGCATACTATGTTTTGGTTGATATCAGAGACATACTATGTTTTGGTTGATATCAGAGACATACTATGTTTTGGTTGATATCAGAGACATACTATGTTTTGGTTGATATCAGAGACATACTATATTTTGGTTGGTATCAGAGACATACTATGTTTTGGTTGATATCAGAGACATACTATGTTTTGGTTGGTATCAGAGACATACTATGTTTTGGTTGGTATCAGAGACATACTATGTTTTGGTTGGTATCAGAGACATACTATGTTTTGGTTGATATCAGAGACATACTATGTTTTGGTTGGTATCAGAGACATACTATGTTTTGGTTGATATCAGAGACATACTATGTTTTGTTGATATCAGAGACATACTATGTTTTGGTTGATATCAGAGACATACTATGTTTTGGTTGATATCAGAGACATACTATGTTTTGGTTGGTATCAGAGACATACTATGTTTTCGTTGGTATCAGAGACATACTATGTTTTGGTTGATATCAGAGACATACTATGTTTTGGTTGGTATCAGAGACATACTATGTTTTGGTTGATATCAGAGACATACTATGTTTTGGTTGGTATCAGAGACATACTATGTTTTGGTTGGTATCAGAGACATACTATGTTTTGGTTGGTATCAGAGACATACTATGTTTTGGTTGATATCAGAGACATACTATGTTTTGGTTGGTATCAGAGGCATACTATGTTTTGGTTGATATCAGAGACATACTATGTTTTGGTTGGTATCAGAGGCATACTATGTTTTGGTTGATATCAGAGACATACTATGTTTTGGTTGGTATCAGAGACATACTATGTTTTGGTTGATATCAGAGACATACTATGTTTTGGTTGGTATCAGAGGCATACTATGTTTTGGTTGATATCAGAGACATACTATGTTTTGGTTGGTATCAGAGACATACTATGTTTTGGTTGATATCAGAGACATACTATGTTGTGGTTGGTATCAGAGACATATTATGTTTTGGTTGATATCAGAGACATACTATGTTTTGGTTGATATCAGAGACATACTATGTTTTGGTTGGTATCAGAGGCATACTATGTTTTGGTTGGTATCAGAGACATACTATGTTTTGGTTGATATCAGAGACATACTATATTTTGGTTGGTATCAGAGACATACTATGTTTTGGTTGATATCAGAGACATACTATGTTTTGGTTGATATCAGAGACATACTATGTTTTGGTTGGTATCAGAGGCATACTATGTTTTGGTTGATATCAGAGACATACTATGTTTTGGTTGATATCAGAGACATACTATGTTTTGGTTGGTATCAGAGACATACTATGTTTTGGTTGGTATCAGAGGCATACTATGTTTTGGTTGATATCAGAGACATACTATGTTTTGGTTGGTATCAGGGGCATACTATGTTTTGGTTGATATCAGAGACATACTATGTTTTGGTTGATATCAGAGACATACTATGTTTTGGTTGATATCAGAGACATACTATGTTTTGGTTGATATCAGAGACATACTATATTTTGGTTGGTATCAGAGACATACTATGTTTTGGTTGATATCAGAGACATACTATGTTTTGGTTGGTATCAGAGACATACTATGTTTTGGTTGGTATCAGAGACATACTATGTTTTGGTTGGTATCAGAGACATACTATGTTTTGGTTGATATCAGAGACATACTATGTTTTGGTTGGTATCAGAGACATACTATGTTTTGGTTGATATCAGAGACATACTATGTTTTGGTTGATATCAGAGACATACTATGTTTTGGTTGATATCAGAGACATACTATGTTTTGGTTGATATCAGAGACATACTATGTTTTGGTTGGTATCAGAGACATACTATGTTTTCGTTGGTATCAGAGACATACTATGTTTTGGTTGATATCAGAGACATACTATGTTTTGGTTGGTATCAGAGACATACTATGTTTTGGTTGATATCAGAGACATACTATGTTTTGGTTGGTATCAGAGACATACTATGTTTTGGTTGGTATCAGAGACATACTATGTTTTGGTTGGTATCAGAGACATACTATGTTTTGGTTGATATCAGAGACATACTATGTTTTGGTTGGTATCAGAGGCATACTATGTTTTGGTTGATATCAGAGACATACTATGTTTTGGTTGGTATCAGAGGCATACTATGTTTTGGTTGATATCAGAGACATACTATGTTTTGGTTGGTATCAGAGACATACTATGTTTTGGTTGATATCAGAGACATACTATGTTTTGGTTGATATCAGAGACATACTATGTTTTGGTTGGTATCAGAGACATACTATGTTTTGGTTGATATCAGAGACATACTATGTTGTGGTTGGTATCAGAGACATATTATGTTTTGGTTGATATCAGAGACATACTATGTTTTGGTTGATATCAGAGACATACTATGTTTTGGTTGGTATCAGAGGCATACTATGTTTTGGTTGATATCAGAGACATACTATATTTTGGTTGGTATCAGAGACATACTATGTTTTGGTTGATATCAGAGACATACTATGTTTTGGTTGATATCAGAGACATACTATGTTTTGGTTGGTATCAGAGACATACTATGTTGTGGTTGGTATCAGAGACATACTATGTTGTGGTTGGTATCAGAGACATATTATGTTTTGGTTGGTATCAGAGGCATACTATGTTTTGGTTGATATCAGAGACATACTATGTTTTGGTTGGTATCAGAGACATACTATGTTTTGGTTGGTATCAGAGACATACTATATTTTGGTTGATATCAGAGGCATACTATGTTTTGGTTGATATCAGAGACATACTATGTTTTGGTTGATATCAGAGACATACTATGTTTTGGTTGGTATCAGAGACATACTATGTTTTGGTTGGTATCAGAGACATACTATGTTGTGGTTGGTATCAGAGACATACTATGTTGTGGTTGGTATCAGAGACATACTATGTTTTGGTTGATATCAGAGACATACTATGTTTTGGTTGATATCAGAGACATACTATGTTTTGGTTGGTATCAGAGACATACTATGTTTTGGTTGGTATCAGAGACATACTATGTTTTGGTTGGTATCAGAGACATACTATGTTTTGGTTGATATCAGAGACATACTATGTTTTGGTTGGTATCAGAGGCATACTATGTTTTGGTTGATATCAGAGACATACTATGTTTTGGTTGGTATCAGAGGCATACTATGTTTTGGTTGGTATCAGAGACATACTATGTTTTGGATGGTATCAGAGGCATACTATGTTTTGGTTGATATCAGAGACATACTATGTTTTGGTTGGTATCAGAGGCATACTATGTTTTGGTTGATATCAGAGACATACTATGTTTTGGTTGATATCAGAGACATACTATGTTTTGGTTGGTATCAGAGACATACTATGTTTTGGTTGGTATCAGAGGCATACTATGTTTTGGTTGATATCAGAGACATATTATGTTTTGGTTGGTATCAGGGGCATACTATGTTTTGGTTGATATCAGAGACATACTATGTTTTGGTTGATATCAGAGACATACTATGTTTTGGTTGATATCAGAGACATACTATATTTTGGTTGGTATCAGAGGCATACTATGTTTTGGTTGGTATCAGAGACATACTATGTTTTGGTTGATATCAGAGACATACTATGTTTTGGTTGGTATCAGAGACATACTATGTTTTGGTTGATATCAGAGACATACTATGTTTTGGTTGGTATCAGAGACATACTATGTTGTGGTTGGTATCAGAGACATACTATGTTGTGGTTGGTATCAGAGACATACTATGTTTTGGTTGATATCAGAGACATACTATGTTTTGGTTGATATCAGAGACATACTATGTTTTGGTTGGTATCAGAGACATACTATGTTTTGGTTGGTATCAGAGACATACTATGTTTTGGTTGATATCAGAGACATACTATGTTTTGGTTGGTATCAGAGACATACTATGTTTTGGTTGGTATCAGAGACATACTATGTTTTGGTTGGTATCAGAGACATACTATGTTTTGGTTGATATCAGAGACATACTATATTTTGGTTGGTATCAGAGACATACTATGTTTTGGTTGATATCAGAGACATACTATGTTTTGGTTGGTATCAGAGACATACTATGTTTTGGTTGATATCAGAGACATACTATGTTTTGGTTGGTATCAGAGACATACTATGTTGTGGTTGGTATCAGAGACATACTATGTTGTGGTTGGTATCAGAGACATATTATGTTTTGGTTGATATCAGAGACATACTATGTTTTGGTTGATATCAGAGACATACTATGTTTTGGTTGGTATCAGAGACATACTATGTTTTGGTTGGTATCAGAGGCATACTATGTTTTGGTTGGTATCAGAGGCATGCTATGTTTTGGTTGGTATCAGAGACATACTATGTTTTGGATGGTATCAGAGGCATACTATGTTTTGGTTGATATCAGAGACATACTATGTTTTGGTTGGTATCAGAGGCATACTATGTTTTGGTTGATATCAGAGACATACTATGTTTTGGTTGATATCAGAGACATACTATGTTTTGGTTGGTATCAGAGACATACTATGTTTTGGTTGGTATCAGAGGCATACTATGTTTTGGTTGATATCAGAGACATACTATGTTTTGGTTGGTATCAGGGGCATACTATGTTTTGGTTGATATCAGAGACATACTATGTTTTGGTTGATATCAGAGACATACTATGTTTTGGTTGATATCAGAGACATACTATGTTTTGGTTGGTATCAGAGACATACTATGTTTTGGTTGGTATCAGAGACATACTATGTTTTGGTTGGTATCAGAGACATACTATGTTTTGGTTGATATCAGAGACATACTATGTTTTGGTTGGTATCAGAGACATACTATGTTTTGGTTGATATCAGAGACATACTATGTTTTGGTTGATATCAGAGACATACTATGTTTTGGTTGATATCAGAGACATACTATGTTTTGGTTGGTATCAGAGACATACTATGTTTTCGTTGGTATCAGAGACATACTATGTTTTGGTTGATATCAGAGACATACTATGTTTTGGTTGGTATCAGAGACATACTATGTTTTGGTTGATATCAGAGACATACTATGTTTTGTTGGTATCAGAGACATACTATGTTTTGGTTGGTATCAGAGACATACTATGTTTTGGTTGGTATCAGAGACATACTATGTTTTGGTTGATATCAGAGACATACTATGTTTTGGTTGGTATCAGAGGCATACTATGTTTTGGTTGATATCAGAGACATACTATGTTTTGGTTGGTATCAGAGGCATACTATGTTTTGGTTGATATCAGAGACATACTATGTTTTGGTTGGTATCAGAGACATACTATGTTTTGGTTGATATCAGAGACATACTATGTTTTGGTTGGTATCAGAGGCATACTATGTTTTGGTTGATATCAGAGACATACTATGTTTTGGTTGGTATCAGAGACATACTATGTTTTGGTTGATATCAGAGACATACTATGTTTTGGTTGGTATCAGAGACATACTATGTTTTGGTTGGTATCAGAGACATACTATATTTTGGTTGATATCAGAGACATACTATGTTTTGGTTGGTATCAGAGACATACTATGTTTTGGTTGGTATCAGAGACATACTATGTTTTGGTTGGTATCAGAGACATACTATGTTTTGGTTGATATCAGAGACATACTATATTTTGGTTGGTATCAGAGACATACTATGTTTTGGTTGATATCAGAGACATACTATGTTTTGGTTGGTATCAGAGACATACTATGTTTTGGTTGATATCAGAGACATACTATGTTTTGGTTGGTATCAGAGACATACTATGTTGTGGTTGGTATCAGAGACATACTATGTTGTGGTTGGTATCAGAGACATATTATGTTTTGGTTGATATCAGAGACATACTATGTTTTGGTTGATATCAGAGACATACTATGTTTTGGTTGATATCAGAGACATACTATGTTTTGGTTGATATCAGAGACATACTATGTTTTGGTTGATATCAGAGACATACTATATTTTGGTTGGTATCAGAGACATACTATGTTTTGGTTGATATCAGAGACATACTATGTTTTGGTTGGTATCAGAGACATACTATGTTTTGGTTGGTATCAGAGACATACTATGTTTTGGTTGGTATCAGAGACATACTATGTTTTGGTTGATATCAGAGACATACTATGTTTTGGTTGGTATCAGAGACATACTATGTTTTGGTTGATATCAGAGACATACTATGTTTTGGTTGATATCAGAGACATACTATGTTTTGGTTGATATCAGAGACATACTATGTTTTGGTTGGTATCAGAGACATACTATGTTTTCGTTGGTATCATCAGAGACATACTATGTTTTGGTTGATATCAGAGACATACTATGTTTTGGTTGGTATCAGAGACATACTATGTTTTGGTTGGTATCAGAGACATACTATGTTTTGGTTGGTATCAGAGACATACTATGTTTTGGTTGATATCAGAGACATACTATGTTTTGGTTGGTATCAGAGGCATACTATGTTTTGGTTGATATCAGAGACATACTATGTTTTGGTTGGTATCAGAGGCATACTATGTTTTGGTTGATATCAGAGGCATACTATGTTTTGGTTGGTATCAGAGACATACTATGTTTTGGTTGATATCAGAGACATACTATGTTTTGGTTGGTATCAGAGACATACTATGTTTTGGTTGATATCAGAGACATACTATGTTTTGGTTGATATCAGAGACATACTATGTTTTGGTTGGTATCAGAGACATACTATGTTGTGGTTGGTATCAGAGACATACTATGTTGTGGTTGGTATCAGAGACATATTATGTTTTGGTTGATATCAGAGACATACTATGTTTTGGTTGATATCAGAGACATACTATGTTATGGTTGGTATCAGAGACATACTATGTTTTGGTTGATATCAGAGACATACTATATTTTGGTTGATATCAGAGGCATACTATGTTTGTCAAAGCTTTATCTACTTATTTCTCCCTCTTTATTCTTTACTCTCTGTGTCTCAGGCTTACAATCAGAGTTTGAAGAAGTATCCTGGCGACTCCTCTCTCTCTCAGGCCTCTCTCACACTCATCTGTTCCTTACTTCATTCACTCAGGTAAGGATAACAGAACACTGCAGAACAATAATTGCATATGTCTGAAAGGTTCACTTTACCATGGATATGAAGGTCCTACTAATGGATGTTTTCCTTCCTATAATTGTATCTATATTATCTTCTATCAGATCAACTGCGACTCTGACCCGGCCATGAGTTCATGCCGTTTCAACCTTCCTTTCTGGTTACTGTTGTTACGTCCTGACCTTAGTTCCTTTTTATGTCTCTGTTTTAGTTTGGTCAGGGCGTGAGTTGGGGTGGGCATTCTATGTTTTTGTTCTAGGTTGTGTATTTCTGTGTTTGGCCTGGTATGGTTCCCAATCAGAGGCAGCTGTCGATCGTTGTCTCTGATTGAGAACCATACTTAGGTAGCCTGTTTTCCCACTATGATTTGTGGGTAATTATTTTCTGTTTAGTGTGTTTTGTACCTGACGGACCTGTTTCGGTTGTTTCTTTTGTTTCTTGTTGTATTTAGTGTTCAGTTTATTAAAATATTGATGAACACTTACCACGCTGCATCTTGGTCCTCACCTTCTTCCACCGACAATCGTTACAACTGTCTGTAGGTACTCTGACCTCTGCCTTATGACCCTCTCCTGCCCCAACAAACCCCAGCAGCACCTCTTAGGGACATGCTGACCTACAGATCTACAGTAACATCTCCTACTGAACAAAAAATGCAGAGCCATTGATGAACACACAAGACTGTGATTTTAACGGATCGGTGTCCCCCCACGCGGGACGGTTGCGCTAACGTAAGCTAATGTGATTAGCATGAGGTTGTAAGTAAAAAATCTCAGGACATAGACATATCTGATATTGGCAGAAAGCTTCACATCGTGTTAATCTAACTGCATTGTCCTATTTACAGTAGCTATTACAGTGAAATAATACCATTGCTATTGTTTGAGGAGAGTGCACAATTATAAACTTGAAAATGTATTAATAAACCAATTAGGCACATTTGGGCAGTCTTGATACAACATTTTGAACATATGTGCAATGGTTCATTGGATCAGTCTAAAACTTTGCAGATAAATTTCTGCCATCTAGTGGCCAAAATAATACATTATGACATTTCACTTGCATTTAAAGATGGTGGTACAAGGGGTAAAAAGCATGTTTTTTTGTATGACCTTTTACAAATAGCACAGAACACTAAGTCCAAATGCAATTGACAGGAGAGATGATTATTCATTAGGCACATCCATCCAGTCTCTTGTGACATCCTGTGCATGGGAGATTTGTTTCTGGGTTCTGAGATAAAACTAGCCATATTGTCTGTGGATTATTTAAAACTGCAGTATGTAACAAGCACCTTGTTATCCATAAGGATACTATTAGTTATGTTTGGAGGTTCTGGTCCGCTTACCTTAATTAAGTGTAGGGGAGAGTGTGTCTGCCAGTTTAGATGGTGCCAAAGACACAAACAGCGTTGAAAATGTGTGGATGTACAGTTGAAGTCGGAAGTTTACATACATTGTAACCAAATATACTTAAACTCAGTTTTTCACAAATTCTGACATTTAATCCTAGTTAAATTCCCTGTCTTAGGTCAGGTAGGATCACCACTTTATTTTAAGAATGTGAAATGTCATAATAGTAGAGAGTGATTTATTTCAGCTTTTATTTATTTCATCACATTCCCAGTGGGTCAGAAGTTTACATACACTCAATTAGTATTTGGTAGCATTGCCTTTAAATTGTTGAACTTGGGTCAAATGTTTTGGGTAGCCTTCCACAAGCTCCCCACAATAAGCTGGGTGAATTTTTGCCCATTCGTCCTGACAGAGCTGGTGTAACTGAGTCAGGTTTGTTGGCCTCCTTGCTCGCACACGCTTTTTCAGTTCTGCCCACAAATGTTCTATAGGATTGAAGTCGGGGCTTTGTGATGGCCACTCCAATACCTTGATTTTGTTGTCCATAAGCCATTTTTCCACAACTTTGGAAGTATGCTTGGGGTCATTGTCCATTTGGAATACCCATTTGCGACCAAGCTTTAACTTCCCGGCTGATGTCTTGAGATGTTGCTGCAGCAAAGCACCCCCACAACATGATGCTGCCACCCCCGTGCTTCACAGTTGGGATGGTGTTCTTTGGCTTGCAAGCCTCCCCCTTTTCCACCAAACATAACGATGGTCATTATGGCCAAACAGTTCTATTTTTGTTTCATCAGACCAGAGGATATTTCTCCAAAAAGTATGATCTTTGTCCCCATGTGCAGTTGCAAACCGTAGTCTGGCTTTTTTATGGTGGTTTTGGAGCAGTGGCTTCTTCCTTGCTGAGCGGCCTTTCAGGTTATGTCGATTATAGAACTAGTTTTACTGTGGATATAGATACTTTTGTACCGGTTTCCTCCAGCATCCTCAGAAGGTCCTTTGCTGTTATGGGATTGATTTGCACTTTTTTGCACCAAAGTACATTCATCTCTAGGAGACAGAACGAGTCTCCTTCCTGAGCGGTATGACGGCTGCGTGGTCCCATGGTGTTTATACTTGCGTACTATTGTTTGTACAGATGAACGTGGTACCTTCAGGTGTTAGGAAATTGTTCCCAAGGATGAACCAGACTGGTGGAGGTCTACATTTTTTTTCCTGAGGTCTTGGCTGATTTCTTTTGATTTTCCCATGATGTCAAGCAAAGAGGCACTGGGTTTGAAGGTAGGCCTTGAAATACATCCACAGGTACACCTTCATTTGACTCAAATGATGTCAATTAGCCTATCAGAAGCTTCTAAAGCCATGACATCCTTTTCGAAAAATATTAAGCTGTTTAAAGGCACAGTCAACTTAGTGTATGTAAACTTCTGACCCACTGGAATTGTGATACAGTGAATTATAAGTGAAATAATATGTCCGTAAACAATTGTTGGAAAAATGACTTGTCATGCACAAAGTTGATGTTCTAACCGACTTGCCAAAACTATAGTTTGTTAACAAGACATTTGTGGAGTGGTTGAAAAACGAGTTTTAATGACTCCAACCTAAGTGTACGTAAACTTCCGATATTCAACTGTAAATAAATAGGGAAATGGGAAAGGGATACCTAGACAGATGTACAACTGAATGCATTCAACTGAAATGTGTCTTCCGCATTTAACCCAACCCCTCTGAATCAGTGAGGTTTGGTCATAGATGTGTGGCTGATAATTCTACAAAAGCAAGTTGCATTTTTTTTATGTTTAGGGGGTTGTATTTCTTATGGAATAATCAACGTATACATTTAATATGTGTTTGTTAAACAACATGTTTATAATAGCCAGGTTAAAACTGTGGACAGGCAAGCTGTTAGGACTAGTGGTTGGGCGCTATTTAGGTTAGGCTATTTGATTGGAGAAACCTGTAAAACGTTTCCTTCTAATTCCATTGTCATACATTTTATCTCCGGCCTGAGCGCTCCAGAAAAGGCCACATAGTCTTTCTACCATATGCTATATCTGCTACATGATTTGTGTTCGATTAATGTTTTCACGGAATGTTGGTGTAGCGCTGCGTCTCTCCAACAGCACCTTGGAGAGGCGGCTGGGAATGGACATGATAAATATTTTGCGTCCCTGCCTTATGACAAAGTGGGCACTGCTTATCACAGGGCGGCATCGGCGCTCACCTAAAAGTCCATATGCAACTGCAACTTGATTTTGGGCAGAATTATGTGAGGTTTTATCTGTTGTTGGAGGTACGTCTTTGTCAGTTTCGCTCAGAAAATGCAGTCTTCGTCAATCTGCCGCCATAGACGGCCGCCTGCTGTCTAGTTATTCAAAAGAGCGGTAGAACCTTGGCAAAACTCCTCCATCAGTATGACGCGTTATTCCAGCGACTACCACCCCGAAGCAACATGGAAGCCCACAGTGGTGACAAGCGTGGTCTTGAGCATTTAGACGAATATGAACCCAAACCAGCAAAACATATGCGTAGCCTGCACGATCGCATGGTGGAAAGGCGACTAGTAGTTATTTTAGAGGGTGCAACGCTGGAAACAGTGAAGGTAAAGACGAGTATTTCACTATTCACTTTCGCCATCTAACTGCTGTGTTTGCAAACTAACGTTGTTACCACTAGCTGCGTCTCTGATTACCCGCGTTATTGGATATAAACAATATAGATAGCTTCCTGTTCAACCAGACATGCCTGGTAGATGTGTGATATGAATATTGCATTCTGCACGGTAACTGTTTTTGTGACTGAAGGAACCAGGATGAAACCATTTGCTATTGGTTAGCTCCTGCCTGCAGGCCCACTGATGCATGTCCTAAAGCAGGGTTTCCCAAACTCGGTCCCGGCCCCCCCCCCCCCTGGGTACATTTTTTTTTTTTGCCCTAGCACCAAACAGCTGACGCAAATACCAACTCATAATCAAGCTTTAATTATTTGAATCAGCTGTGTAGTGCTAGGGAAAAAAACAAAACGGGCCCCCAGGACCAAGTTTGTGAAACCCTGTTCTAAAGAGTGGGCATGGAATTTGCACCATAATCAATGAAGGACGTCAATCATGTTGTACTCTTTCCCGTCAGGTTGGCAAGACATTTGAACTGCTGAACTGTGACCAACACAAGGGCATGATCATCAAAAGTGGACGGGACCCAGGGAAGATTCGACCTGACATTACACATCAGGTAAGCTGTCATTTTCACATTGACCCAGTCATCTTTCTTCTTCGCTCCTCTAACCCAGCAATATCCTGTCATTGTTCCCCAGTGTTTGTTGATGCTGATGGACAGTCCATTGAACAGGGCAGGTCTCCTACAGGTTTACATCCACACAGAGAGGAACGCCTTGATTGAGATCAACCCACAGACACGCATCCCCCGAACCTTCAACCGCTTCTGTGGCCTCATGGGTAAGCCTGCTACGTTCTGCTGAATTTCTCTTCATACATTCACTCTCCTACCATCCTTCTCTCCAATCAATCATGTATTTATAAAGCCCTTTTTACATCAACTGATGTCACAAAGTGCTGTACAGAAACGCAGCCTAAAACCCCAAACATCAAGCAATGCGGATGTAGAAGCACGGTGGTTAGGAAAAACTCCATAGAAAGGCCGGAACCTAGGAAGAAACCTAGAGAGGAACCAGGCTCTGAGGGGTGGCCAGTCCTCTTCTGGCTGTGCCGGGTGGAGATTATAACAGAACATGGCCAAGATGTTCAAATGTTCATAAATGACCAGCAGGGTCAGATAATAATAATCAGTGGTTGTATGTAGAGGGTGCAACAGGTCCGCACCTCAGGAGTAAATGTCAGTTGGCTTTTCATTCAGAGTTAGAGACAGCAGGTGCGGTAGAGAGAGAGTCCAAAACAGCAGGTCCGGGACAAGGTAGCACGTCCAGTGAACAGGTCAGGGTTCCATAGGCAGGGTTCCGCAGGCAGAACAGTTGAAACTGGCGCAGCAATATGACCAGGTGCACTGGGCACAGCAAGGAGTCATCAGGCAAGGTAGTCCTGGGGAGGAGGGGGGTAGAGAGAAAATACACATAAATTCACACAGGACACCGGATAAGACATGAGAAATACTCCAGATATAACAGACTGACCCTAGCTCCATGACACAAAGTATTGCATCATAAGTACTAAAGGCTGAGACAGAAGGGGTCGGGAGACACTGGCCCTGTCTGACTACACCCCCGGACAGGGAAACCAGGCAGGATATAACCCCACCCACTTTGCCAAAGCACAGCCCCCACAGCACTAGAGGGATATCTTCAACCACCAACCTACTACCCTGAGACAAGGACGAATATAGCCCACAAAGACCTCCCCCACAGCACGAACCCGAGGGGGGCGCCAACCCGGACAGGAAATCACGTCAGTGACTCAATCCACTCAAGTGACGCACCCCTCCTAGGGTCGGCATGGAAGGGCACCAGTAAGCCAGTGACTCAGCCCCCGTAATAGGGTTAGAGGCAGAGAATCCCAGTGGAGAGAGGGGAACCGGCCAGGCAGAGACAGCAAGAGCGGTTAGTTGCTCCCGTGCCTTTCTGTTCACCTTCACACCCCTGGGCCAGGCTACACTCAATCATAGGACCTACTGAAGAGATGAGTCTTCAATATAGACTTAAAGGTCGAGACCGAGTCTGCTTCTCTCACATGGATAAGCTGACCATTCCATAAAAATTTAGCTCTATAGGAGAAAGCCCTGCTTCCGGCTGTTTGCTTAGACATTCTAGGGACAGTAAGGAGGCCTGCGTCTTGTGACTGTAGTGTACGTGTAGGTATGTGTTTAGCACTAATTTAAGTTTATTTAGTGCTTTGTCCAGGTAGCCGGAAAGTAGAGCATCGCAGTAGTCTAATCTAGAAGTGGCAAAAGCTTGGATTAATTTTTCTGCATGATTTTTGGACAGAAAAGTTCTGATTTTTGCAATGTTAAGAAGATGGAAAGAGCTGTCCTTGAAATATTCTTGAGAGATCAGGGTCCAGAGTAACACAGAGGTCCTTCCGTTTCATTTGAGATGACTGTAAAACCATCAAGATTGTCAGATCCAACAGAAGATGTCTTTGATTCTTGGGACCTAGAACTAGCATCTCTGTTTTGTCCGCGTTTAAAAGTAAAACATTTGCCACCATCCACTTCCTTATGCCTGAAACACAGGCTTCCAATTTTGGGGCTTCACCAGGTTTCATTGAAATGTACAGCTCTGTATTTTCCGCATAGCAGTGATATATTATGTTTCCAAATGACATCACCAAGAGGTAAAATGTATAGCGAAAACAATAGTGGTCCTAAAACGGAATCTTGAGGAACACCGAAATGTACAGTTGATTTGTCAGAAGACAAACCATCCACCGAAACAAACTGATATCTTTTCTGGGTCAAGGTTTGGCTTTT
The DNA here is from genome assembly GCF_034236695.1 of Oncorhynchus nerka. Taxonomy (NCBI): domain Eukaryota; kingdom Metazoa; phylum Chordata; class Actinopteri; order Salmoniformes; family Salmonidae; genus Oncorhynchus; species Oncorhynchus nerka. The sequence continues at coordinate 26,885,707 of NC_088409.1, forward strand.
TCAAGAGAAGCTTTATTTCTTCCACTTTTAGTGAGTTTGGTACACATCCGGTGGATAGGGAGCCGTTTATTATATTCAACATAGGAGGGCCAAGCACAGGAAGTAGATCTTTCAGTAGTTTAGTTGGAATAGGGTCCAGTATGCAGCTTGAAGGTTTAGAGGCCATGATTATTTTCATCAATGTGTCATGAGATATAGTATTAAAAAACTTGAGTGTCTCCCTTGATCCTCGGCCCTGACAGTGTTGTGCAGACTCAGGACAACTGAGCTTTGGAGTAATATGCAGATTTAAAGAGTCGAATGATCATGATCTTTCGTCAAAGAAGGTAATGAATTTATCACTGCTGTGGAAATGAAAGCCAACCTCCCTTGGGGAATGCTTCTTTTTAGTTAGCTTTGCGACAGTATCAAAAATACATTTTGGTTTGTTCTTATTCTCCTCAATTAAGTTGGAAAAATAGGATGATCGAGCAGCAGTGAGGGCTTTTTGATACTGTCTTTCCAAGCTAGTCAGAAGACTTCCAGTTTGGTGGAGCGCCTTTTCCGTTCCAATTTTATGGAAGCTTGCTTCAGGGCTCTGGTATTTTCTGTATACCAGGGAGCTAGTTTCTTATGACAATGTTTTTTGTTTTTACATTTACATTTAAGTCATTCAGCAGACGCTCTTATCCAGAGCGACTTACAAATTGGTGCTTTCACCTTAAGACATCCATTTTTAGGGGTGCGACTGCATCTAGGGTATTACGCAAGGTTACATTTTGTTCCTCAGTTAGGTGGTTAACCAATTTTTGGACTCCGACGTCCTTGGGTAGATGGAGGGAGTCTGGAAGGGCATCTAGGAATCTTTGGGTTGTCCGAGAATTTATAGCACAGCTTTTGATGATCCTTGGTTGTGGTCTGAGCAGATTATTTGTTGCGATTGCAAACGTAATAAAATGGTGGTCCGATAGTCCAGGATTATGAGGAAAAATAATAAGATCCACAATATTTATTCCTTGGGGAAAAAACTAGGTCCAGAATATGACTATGGCAGTGAGTAGGTCCTGAGACATGTTGGACAAAACTCACTGAGTCGATGATGGTTCCGAAAGCCTTTTGGAGTGGGACTTTTCCATGTGAATATTAAAGTCACCAAAAATGTGAATATTATCTGCCATGACTACAATGTCCGATAGGAATTCAGGGAACTCGGTGAGGAACGCTGTGTACGGCCCAGGAGGCCTGTAAACAGTAGCTATAAAAAGTGATTGAGTAGGCTGCATAGATTTCATGACTAGGCGATACGTCTTTTTTCCCCCTGTAAATTGAAATTTGCTATCGTAAATGTTAGCAACACCTCCGCCTATGTGGGGGATATGGGGGACACTAGTGTAACCAGGAGGAGAGGCCTCATTTAACACAGTACATTCATCAGGCTTAAGCCATGTTTCAGTCAGGCCAATCACATCAAGATTATGATCAATGATTAGTACATTGACTATAACTGCCTTGGAAGTGAGGGATCTAACATTAAGTTGCCCTATTTTGAAAATTGAGATCACTCTTTCAATAATGACAGGCATGGAGGAGGTCTTTATTCCAGTGAGATTGCTAAGGCGAACACCGCCATGTTTAGTTTTGCCCAACCTAGATCGAGGTACAGACACGGTCTCAATGGGGATAGCTGAGCTGACTGTGCTAGTGGCAGGCTCCACTAAGCTGGCAGGTTGGCTAACAGCCTGCTGCCTGGCCTGCACCCCATCTCATTGTGGAGCTAGAGGAGTTAGAGCCCTGTCTATGTTCTAAGATGAGATGAGTTCACCCCTCCAGCTAGGATGGGGTCTGTCACGCCTTAGCAGGCCAGGCTTGGTTGTTGAGTCCCAGAAAGAGGGCCAATTATCAACAAATTATATATTTTGGGACGGGCAGAAAACAGTTTTCAACCAGCGATTGAGTTGTGAGTCTCTGCTGTAGAGCTCATCACTCCCCCTAACTGGGAGGGGGCCAGAGACAATTGCTCGATGCTGAAGCTATGTTGCGCTTGGTGATCTCTGACTGTTTCATCCTAACATCGTTGGTGCCGACGTGGATAACAATAACCCTATACTCTCTACACTCGCCAGTTTTAGCTTTAGCCAGTAGCATCTTCAGATTAGCCATAACGTCGGTAGCCCTGCCCCCTGGTAAACAGTGTATGATCACTAGATTATTATTTTTAAATCTAATACTACGGGTAACGGCGTCGCCAATGACTAGGGTGTTCAATTTGTCAGAGCTAATGGTGGGAGAATGTAAACAAGTCTACAAATTGTGACCAGAAGTTACTGTATATCTCCCTCTCTCTTGTTTCATCCCACTTGTATTTATGTCTCCTCCTAGTCCAGCTCCTGCACAAGCTGAGTGTGAGGGCGGCTGATGGCCCCCAGCGCCTGCTGAAGCTCATCAAGAACCCTGTGTCAGACCACCTGCCCCCTGGCTGCCCCCGTATTTGTACCTCGTTCTCCTCTGGGGAGGCAGTGGGCGCCCGCACCGTGGTACCAGAGGAGGGGCCCGCCACTGTGGTGGTCGGAGCATTTGCACACGGAGCGGTGAGTTTAGCTTAAGGCTCTAGGGTAATGGCCCGTGTGCACAGATCCAGGATCAGCTTCACTTACCCTCCCTCATTACTACTTAAGTGTTAAGGGGCATCTTCATCCTACTTCTCTGGGGCAGAATCTGATTTTAGGTACAGTTGACGTAGGTAGTTTGTGTTAGAAATATAGATGTTGGGGGTTGATTTTATTTATTTAGTCTACCAATTTTTTTAAAAAAGGAGCTGGAATTTGGTAAATGATTATGCATTGGTTTGAGCTCTGCTTGTCCTCTCCTGTCTTAGGTGAATGTGGACTACACAGAGAAGACTGTTTCCATCAGTAACTACCCTCTCTCTGCTTGTCCTCTCCTGTCTTAGGTGAATGTGGACTACACAGAGAAGACTGTTTCCATCAGTAACTACCCTCTCTCTGCTTGTCCTCTCCTGTCTTAGGTGAATGTGGACTACACAGAGAAGACTGTTTCCATCAGTAACTACCCTCTCTCTGCTTGTCCTCTCCTGTCTTAGGTGAATGTGGACTACACAGAGAAGACTGTTTCCATCAGTAACTACCCTCTCTCTGCTTGTCCTCTCCTGTCTTAGGTGAATGTGGACTACACAGAGAAGACTGTTTCCATCAGTAACTACCCTCTCTCTGCTTGTCCTCTCCTGTCTTAGGTGAATGTGGACTACACAGAGAAGACTGTTTCCATCAGTAACTACCCTCTCTCTGCTTGTCCTCTCCTGTCTTAGGTGAATGTGGACTACACAGAGAAGACTGTTTCCATCAGTAACTACCCTCTCTCTGCTTGTCCTCTCCTGTCTTAGGTGAATGTGGACTACACAGAGAAGACTGTTTCCATCAGTAACTACCTCTCTCTGCTTGTCCTCTCCTGTCTTAGGTGAATGTGGACTACACAGAGAAGACTGTTTCCATCAGTAACCACCCTCTCTCTGCTTGTCCTCTCCTGTCTTAGGTGAATGTGGACTACACAGAGAAGACTGTTTCCATCAGTAACTACCCTCTCTCTGCTTGTCCTCTCCTGTCTTAGGTGAATGTGGACTACACAGAGAAGACTGTTTCCATCAGTAACTACCCTCTCTCTGCTTGTCCTCTCCTGTCTTAGGTGAATGTGGACTACACAGAGAAGACTGTTTCCATCAGTAACTACCCTCTCTCTGCTTGTCCTCTCCTGTCTTAGGTGAATGTGGACTACACAGAGAAGACTGTTTCCATCAGTAACTACCCTCTCTGCTTGTCCTCTCCTGTCTTAGGTGAATGTGGACTACACAGAGAAGACTGTTTCCATCAGTAACCACCCTCTCTCTGCTTGTCCTCTCCTGTCTTAGGTGAATGTGGACTACACAGAGAAGACTGTTTCCATCAGTAACTACCCTCTCTCTGCTTGTCCTCTCCTGTCTTAGGTGAATGTGGACTACACAGAGAAGACTGTTTCCATCAGTAACTACCCTCTCTCTGCTGCCCTCACCTGTACCAAGATGTGCTCTGCCTTTGAGGAGGTCTGGGGCGTGTTGTGATGAAGTTGACAGCACACTGTTGCTCCAGCTAAAACTGTCAACATGGACTAGAAATGGATCGGACAGTCAAGGAACATTGTACAGAAACGATCCACTTCACCAATTACCTCCTGTGGATTCGTATGATTCTATGGGTTTATGTATTGTGTGTAAAATATGGTATCTTACATTTCTCAACTTAGGCCAAGTTTCAATATGAAATACTGTTTTGAATACACCATCTGTAAGGACTTTGCACCAAATATGGTCTTCCTGCTTGTTTTTGTATACATGTATCCAGTGCATCATTGTTCCCATGGTTATACAGTGGAAATAAATGGTATAGTTTGTCCTCATGATTCCATTGTTCCTTGTCAAAGAGACTGTAGGGAACAAAACAATTTAACACATGATGGGGAGAAAAGTCATGTTTTCATGTAGTACTGGTCGAATAATCACTCAATATACATGTCATTTGGGAGTAACAATAATAAAAACCAATACAATAATATGATTGACAAAATATAACATTGTAATTTAACATCTACTGGCATATTACTCTTTTAGTCCATTTCCACAAGGAAGCACGTCTTTTGGCAAACCTAGGTCGCTGTATCCGTGGCTTTGTATTGGGGGTTACAACCATTTTGCAGGTTTTCTGATTGGCTGCTTTCAAGGCATTTCCTGCAGGTTTAGGGGCTTTGTAGCCTGTTTTTTGGACCTTGGCTGGTGTTGATGCTTGTCCTGCTGGTTTGTGGCTTTTGCCTACATGTGTTGGTCTATCTCCTATTTCCCTTTGACCTTTTCCAACAACTGTTTTGTCCTTGCTAGCTGGTTTAGTTTTTGCTCCTGGTTTCTGGCCTTTTCCTGTTGGTTTCAAGGCCTTTCCTTTCTCTGCTGCTGGCTTCAAAATTCCTTTTCTCTGCTTGGCCCTCTCGACTGCTGCACGTTCTCTCTGCTTGGCTCTCTCGACTGTTGCACGGTCTCTCATGGCTCTTGTCTTAATTCTCTTCTCATACGTCAGTTTCTGTTGGTTTTAGGTCAGGAGATGAGAGAAACATCTGCATACTTCAAAATTCCCAAATAACTGGTTAAGTGTTTTGACAGTGAATTATGCACCATGGTGCAATTTGCTTCCTACTCAGTTGAAATGAGCCAGTGGAAAATCAAACTGCCAAGTAGCTAAAACAAAAACCACCATGGACAAAAATGTATTACTTAAACAGTTACATTGTTGAGTTTAAATGACCCAGATGCACCAACTCCAGTAGTCTGCACCAGTGTCTCCTTCCTCACCAGGCCTTTCACAGCTAAGTTCACACGGGTATTGTTCTTGGTGACATCATAGCCACCAGCAGCCAGGGCATGCTTGAGGTCCACCATGGAGATGCCACCCCGGTGCTTGCACTGGGAGACTACCCGAAGGATGAGCTGGGAGACCCGGGTAGTCACATTCCTTGCATTGTTGGTTTTGGGTGCAGATGCAGCCTCTGCCTGGTACTTGAAGAGACGAACTGGGGTCGCTGGATACGGATCGAGATGAAGATGGGGATACACTCATTGGTTATCAAATATTTGAATTGACATAAACATCACATACTTCAAAATTGAAGATATGAAGAATGTGCTCTCCGAAGGATGGGGCTAGTGTAGCAACCTTGATCCAAAACATAATGACCTCGTGAAAATGTGCCGATCTCTTCGTGTAACAGCTAGGAGTTGACAGATGCCATCCTGGCCTGCAACCAACATACAGTCGTGGCCAAAAGTTTTGAGAATGACACAAATATACATTTTCACAAAGTCTGCTGCCTCAGTTTGTATGATGGCAATTTGCATATACTCCAGAATGTTATGAAGAGTGATCAGATGAATTGCAATGAATTGCAAAGTCCCTCTTTGCCATGCAAATGAACTGAGCTAATTTTCATGGCAAAGCTTCAAAAGGAGGGTGGTGCTTGGAATCATTGTTCTTCCTCTGTCAACCATGGTTACCTGCAAGGAAACACGTGCTGTCATCATTGCTTTGCACAAAAAGAGCTTCACAGGCAAGGATATTGCTCCCGGTAAGATTGCACCTAAATCAACCATTTGATCATCACTAACTTCAAGGAGAGCGGTTCAATTGTTGTGAAGAAGGCTTCAGGACACCCAAGAAAGTCCAGCAACCACCAGGACCGTCTCCTAAAGTTGATTCAGCTGCGGGATCAGGGCACCACCAGTACAGAGCTTGCTCAGGAATGGCAGCAGGCATGTGTGAGTGCATCTGCACGCACAGTGAGGCGAAAACTTTTGGAGGATGGCCTGGTGTCAAGAAGGGCAGCAAAGAAGCCACTTCTCTCCAGGAAAAACATCAGGGACAGACTGATATTCTGTAAAAGGTACAGGGATTGGATGCTGAGGACTGGGGTAAAGTCAATTTCTCTGATTGTTTGGGGCATCCGGAAAAAAGCTTGTATGGAGAAGACCAAGGTGAGCGCTACCATCAGTCCTGTGTCAGACCTTAATCCCATTGAGAATTTCTGGTCAATCCTCAAGAGGCGGGTGGACAAACAAAACCCACAAATTCTGACAAACTCCAAGCATTGATTATGCAAGTGTAGCCGATGTGAAATGGCTAGCTAGTTAGCGGTGGTGCGCACTAGTGGCATTTCAATCGGTGACGTCACTTGCTCTGAGACCTTGAAGTAGTGGTTCCCCTTGCTCTGCAAGGGCCGCGGCTTTTGTGGAGCGATGGGTAACGATGCTTCGAGGGTGACTTGACGTGTGCAGAACCGTCCCTGGTTCGCGCCCAGGTCGGGGCGAGGGGACGGACGTAAAGTCTACACTGTTACACAAGAATGGGCTGCCATCAGTCAGGATGTGGCCCAGAAGTTAATTGACAGCATGTCAGGGCGGATTGCAGAGCTCTTGAAAAAGGGTCAACACTGCAAATATTGACTCTTTGCATCAACTTCATGTAATTGTCCATAAAAGCCTTTGACACTTATGAAATGCATGTAATTATACTTCAGTATTCCGTAGTAACATCTGACAAAAATATCTAAAGACACTGAAGCAGCAAACTTTTGGCCACGACTGTACGCTGTTGGTTTGAGCCTGCTACTTACTGCCAGCAAAGCTTAGGTGTGTGTGTGTACGGGTTGGTCGCGCTTGTTTGCCTATAATAAAACTACCGTCTGTGAGTGTCAATGAAGGAGAACGAAACGTCTCCGGAATAAAGTTGGGGTTGTGTGGTGCTTAATTGGTATTTGCTGTTCTTCGTACCAGATAATTCACACTTTGAGAAGTCATTTAAATGTTATATTTTGGGAGACATTCGTTTTTCTACATGATTTTCACTCCCTTTAACACAGAACAAAAATATAAACGCAACATGCAATAATTTAAAATAATTTTAGTTACAGTTCATATAAGGAAATAAGTCAATTGAAATAAAATCATTAGGCCCTAATCTATGGATTTCACATAACTGGAATATGCATCGGTTGGTCACAGATACCTAAAGAAAAGGCCTGGATCTGAATCCTTTGCATAGAGTTGATCAGGCTGTTGATTTTGGCCTGTGGAATGTTGTCCCACTCCTCTTCGATGGCTGTGCAAAGTTTCTGGATATTGGTGGGAACTGGAACATGTTGTACACGTTGATCCAGAGCATCCCAAACATGCTCAATGGATGACATGTTTGGTGAGTATGCAGGCAGACCAAGGAAGAACAGGGACATTTTCAGCTTGATGTGATGACTGCGGATGAATGGCACGACATTGAGCCTCAGGATCTCGTCACGGTACCTCTGTGCATTCAAGTTGCCATTGATTAAATGCAATTGTTTTCACTGTCTGTAGCTTATGCCTGCCAATACCATAACCCCACCACCAAGGGGCACTGTTCACAACGTTGACATCAGTAATCCGCTCACCCACACGACGCCACACACTCTGTCTGCCATCTGCCAGGTACAGTTGAAACCGGGATTCATCCATGAAGAGCACACTTCTCCAGCATGCCAGTGGCCGTCGAAGGTGAGTATTCGCCCACTGAAGTTGGTTACGGTGCCGAACTGCAGGACTACGAGCACGCAGAAGAGCTTCCCTGAGACTGTTTCTGACAGTTTGTGCAGAAATTCTTTGGTTGTGCAAACCCACTTTGATCAGCTGTCCAGGTGGCTGGTCGCAGACCATTCAGCAGGTGAAGAAGCCAGATGTGAAGGTCCTGGGTTGGCGTGGTTTCACGTGGTCTGCGGTTGTGAGGCCGGTTGGACATACTGATTCTCTAAAACCACTATGGAGCCGGCTTATGGTAGAGTAATTAACATTAAAACCTCTGGCAACAGCTCTGGTTGACATTCCTGCAGTCAGCATGCCAATTGCATGCTACCTCAACTTGAGTCATCTGTGGCATTGTGTTGTGTGACAATACTGCACATTTATTGCCCCCAGCATAAATTGCACCTGTGTAATGCTCATGCTTTTTAATCAGCTTCTTGATATGCCACACCTGTGAAGTGGATGGATTATCTTGGCAAAGTAGAAATGCTCACTAACAAGGATATAAATCAATGTATGCACAATTTGAGATTAATACTTTTTTGGAACATTTCTGTGATCTTTTATTTCAGTTTCAAAATGTGCAAATTATTTTTTTTTTAAATCATAATTGAATATTGTATGTGTATGTATATTACTGGAAATATTGATCACATTCCTTGTGTATGATCATATATTTTGATACATTGAATGTTAATATTGTGCACCTATGTTATACATTGTACCTCCTGTTTTAGCAAGCAATGTCACTGAGTACTAGCCCTATATATAGGACCTTCCACCCCACCTGGGATATGGATGCCTGATGAAGATTTAAGGGGAAACGTTGTAAATAAATATCAACTGGGAGCATGAGCAGCAGTGTGCGGCCTTTTCCTATCTGTTTTTCATCAGCTCATGAAAAATGGGACCAACGCTTTACATGTTGCGTTTCTATTTTTGTTTAGTATATAATCGAAAAAGGTTGATTATTCTCAATGATCGTCAATGCCCTAGGGAAATAACATATTATTAACATTATTGGGACAATGCATCCAACTGAACATTTTTCACGAAACGAAATGAGTAAAGTTTATTTTCAGTTAGTATGTAAAAGAGACAGAATATGTCCAACCTACTTCCAGAGTTTGAAAACACTGTGCTCCGTCTGTAAAGATTAGCATTTTGCCTTCGTATATCACATGCGCCGGAAACGCATGTTTGTTTCTTCCGGGAATCAACCTGCGCTCGGAAAATAACACGTGCGTAAATTTAATCTGTGAACTGGAATCAAGGATCGAATAAATACATTATACTTTAACTATTACAAAGGTGAGTTATGGAGAGTTGTCGTGATTGTTTGTGCCATACACAAGTGAATGAACAGGTCATGGTGACGGATTTGCACTGCGTATGTGACACAATTCCAGCTAACTAATGTTAGCTAACTAGCATTCTTTGCGGCTCATAGCAACCTCATGAGATGAACGTTGGTTTGTCTCTAGAATGCAACTCGTCTGTTTTTAACTGGAGTCAATGTGTCGTTACCTAACGTTAGCTAATTACCGGCACATCACCATACTTGAATATTGGGGGGGATACCATTGATGGATAACGGTAGCGTGCGTGGAAATGTGTACTAACAATTAGCAGTTAAACTAAATAGCAGTCAACTAAATAGCTAGATAACTACCAAACATTCGTATGACAATAATGCCGACTTGGCATATGAAAAGGACGTTCGACCTATTATAATAATTAACGTTACATAACACCGTGATGTTAGAGACGATTTCACATTGCTTTTTATTTCTCCACATCAGAGTGCTGGTCAGGTAAGAGGTTATATGTTTTCAGGAACATTTTCAATAAACACTTCAGGTTTAGCTGATTTGTCGTTAATTATAATTTTGTTATTTGCAACATTCTTGGAACAGATTCTGAGCAACATGTTTCAGAGCTGCCATCAGTGCATAGATAGTGACTACCTTCATTCCATTCTGATCCTATGCCTTAGTGTGTAAATCCAACATGATCATGAGCTATATCTTCTCTCCAGACTACCTGTGTAGGTGTCAGTCATGGGCAGGAAGTTGGATCCCACCACTTATGTGAAGAAGGGGCCGGGGCGGAAGTCCAGGAAGCAGAAAGGAGCAGAGACTGAGCTAGCCAAGTTCTTAACGGATGGTGAGAGGGATGCTATTATAACATACAGCTTCTAAAGAGCTGAAGTCATGCTCAGTATAACTTCACTTCACAAGCAAAGATGCATGACTGGGATGCTCACTAAATAACTGCTTGTCATTTGCAGAGGATACTGCACCAAAACGACTGTCAAGCAGGTCCAGGAAAAGGTCAGTTTGTAATCTTTTGGATGTTATGTTGTCAATCCCTCTTTTAAATCACTGTAATGTGTCACACACTTTTGCTGAAGATGATGATGTTTTGTAGAGCTGGGAAGCGAGCTCAAGTGACCAAAAAGCCCAAGGAAAGCATTGAGAAGGAGGAGCCAAAAAAAGGTAAGTTACTGTTAATTTGTAAACAGTCCATGTTTATTTTATTTTACCAGGCAAGTTAAGTTAAGAACAAATTCTTATTTTCAATGACGGCCTAGGAACAGTGGGTTAAACTGCCTGTTCAGGGGCAGAACGACAGATTTGTAACTATATATTTGTGTATTGACTTTAAGAAAGGCATTGATGTTTATGGTTCGGTACATTTGTGCAACGATTGTGCTTTTTTTCACGAATGAGCTTTTGTTAAATCATCACCCGTTTGGTAAGTAGGCTGTGATTCGATGGTAAATTAACAGGCACCGCCTTGATTATATTTTTTATTTTTATTTTACCTTTATTTAACCAGGCAAGTCAGTTAAGAACAAATTCTTATTTTCAATGACGGCCTAGGAACAGTGGGTTAACTCCCTGTTCAGGGGCAGAATGACAGATTTGTACCTTGTCAGCTCGGGGATTTTAACTTGCAACCTTTCGGTTACTAATCCAACGCTCTAACCACTAGGCTACCCTGCCGGATCCAGAGTCAGACAGACCCATCCATTCACTGTGTTCTCAATACAATATCCATGAATGTCTATGACGATTTAATGGGTTTGTTTCCCCCTGCTCTCAAGGATTCACAGATGAAAATAGTGAATGGCTGAAGCCAGCAAAGAGGAAGCGTGAGGTCGGCCAATCAGATAATGAGGACGACAGTGACAGCCAATGGGAGCAGGAAGAGGACGAGGGACAAGAGGGAGGGGAGAACAATAAAGGGAAAAAACTGCTAATTGAAGGAGATGGTGACGATGATGACCTGGTTGATGACTACGGTGCATTGGAGGACAGCAGTGAAGGAGAGGGAGAAGTAGACGGTGATGGAGAGGAGGTATGTGAAATTATTCACTGAATTTATGTGTCCAGGACATGTTCTAAATAGCAAAACAATGTTCGTCCTTCAAAGTTCTTACTGTTCTTTAGCAAGGTGCTGAATCTTTGTCTGTTGAATCATCTGTTCCGTACTCCTCTTTTCATCCCTCGTTCAGCTGCTCCCCATCGAGCGAGCTGCCAGGAAGCAGAAGAAGCTGCAGGAAGCCATGGGCCAGGAGAGTGATGACGACGACGATGATGATGATAAGGGGAAGAGTGGAGATGAAGACATGGATGAAAATGACACTGTACAGGCTAATTTAGATGAGATGGACAAATTCATTCTACCTGGAGCAGAGGAAATAGCAAAAGAGGGTGAGTTTAGAGCTTTGTACCTTTAAATTTTATTTTATTTAAATAGATTTAACAGTTCTGCTTTTTGTTATGCCTGTTTACACATTGCTGCATGTTCTTTATCAGTGCCTGTGGACTCTTATCTGTACTGAGTTTCTTTCTCTCTCCTGTGATTGCAGGTGTTTTGCTTGTAGACCTGCAGACCATCCACCAGAGAATAAAGGACAACGTGGATGTTCTCTCTCACTTTGCAACCAAGAGAGAGGAGGGGAAAGAGAGAACAGAGTACCTCTCTCTCCTCAAAAAGGATCTTTCCACTTACTACAGCTACAACAATTTCCTCATAGACAAACTGCTGGATATCTTCCCAGTGTCAGAGGTATGTGTCATTGCTTTGTTCTCCCAAATGTCATAGAAACACAAAATGAACAGGAATCTTTGGAAGGTTATGTTTTGTTGTAATGGTTTTGTCATCATGCTAAGCTAAGGCTTCCCTCTTTTTATGTGCTTTTTAGCTGATTGATTTCCTGGAGGCCAATGAAATTCAGCGACCTGTCACCATTCGGACCAATACACTGAAGACAAGGAGGAGGGACTTGGCTCAGGTAAAAAATCTCTTTCAACTTGGATCAAATAAAGGTGCCCCAAATCCACCCCTACCCCCTAGGCATTTGTGTTTCTCTGAAGGGATTAAGACTAAGGGTCCATTTGGAATTGACCAAAGGATAATTGGATGCTATTAGTAATGCCTGTTCCTCTGCCAGACTGAATGAGTGACATGTATGTTTGTCCCAGGCCCTGATCAACAGAGGGGTGAATCTGGATCCTCTGGGGAAGTGGTCTAAAGTGGGCCTGGTCATCTTTGACTCCTCGGTACCCATCGGTCAGTACCAGCACAGTGGAACCTTTTTATATTGTTATGAAAGATTAGAATGTTAATTCTCTATTTACTACTGTTATCCTGCTCTCTGTGTGTTATGAGTAAGTATACATTGATGAATTGATGCGTGTATACCCTAGCTGTGTTTTCTTGTTCCCAGGTGCGACCCCAGAGTACCTAGCTGGTCACTACATGCTGCAGGGAGCCTCCAGCTTCCTGCCTGTCATGGCTCTCTCTCCCCAGGAGGGGGAGACTGTGCTCGACATGAGCTCAGCTCCCGGGGGGAAGACCACCTATATGGGTGAGGATGTTAAAAATGAGAGTTGAATGACAATGATCACAATACTGTTAACTGCTGTTGGTCTCTACAATTAGCCTAACAATCAAGGGCAGCCTTTCTTGGGTTGCGACATGGGAGTTAGAATAGAAGAAAACATATTTTTGACATTTGGTTGTGCAGCAGCTGTTTTTCTCTTGCTATGTCAGTCAATAACCACGTTTCCATCCAGTTTGTATGCGAGTAAAGTCATAATGTATAAAATTAGATAAATAAATTACTGTAATTGCTGTCATAATTTGTTCGGTCGACATGGTGGGATCTTTTTGTGTCTGTAAAATTAATTATACGAGAAATGGCGACGGAAACGTGATTCGGGAAACCATGCAATTTATTAGGCTACAGATGAAAAAAAGTGGAGAAAGTGCACGGTGATGAGCTTGATGCTCCTCTCCAATAAATATCAAGGATCTTGTTCTGGTGACATGATGATCGATGCATGACTGCTGTTTGACGAATACAAATATTCTCGCTTTCATCCATAAAAAAACTCATGTAGACTAGCCTACCCGGACTGCATCTGAGAGCGCACGTACCAAGACCAGAGTAGGCACATCTGCTGTGAAACTAATTGTCGGTAGAGTTGAAAAGATGATGGAAACTTTAGATATTTATTTGGTATGTGAAAAAGTACATTTTGTGTGCACTTCGTCATCACGCAAGTCGGTTTGGTGGAAAACGTGCATATTTAGATTTTAGAATATTTGCATGAAAATCTGTTAACAATTGGATGGAAACCTAGCTACTCACAATTACGTAATTAGCCATGTCAGCAAACACTTTTTAGATTGATAAGATAGTCTAGCCAGTTATCTAATCATGGCTGAATACTGACCAGGCACACAGGGCACGTGCCCAAGGGCCCCCCCACTGATTTTGTTAGTCACTCTTACTCAGATATCATATTAAAATGGCATAAGTCATGGCAAAGTGTGTAGAATTGTAGGAAATTAACTTTAAGACTAAAATGTTTTTCATGCGAGGTGAGGTAGCCCCCCAACCATATTTCGCTTAGGGCCCCCAAAGGGGGGCATATGTTCATGAGGTTCGGTCCCTGGAAAACACTGAATTTCTAATTTGGGCCCATCCTGAAAAAGATGATGAACCCCTGATCTAGAGGCTTGACAGGCAAGACTTGTATTTGATTACTTATTTATTGTGTATATGTGTGTGTCCCACAGCCCAGTTGATGAGGAACACAGGAGTGATTGTGGCCAATGATGCCAGTGCTGACAGACTGAAGAGTGTGGTGGGCAACATCCACCGTCTGGGAGTCACCAACTCAATGATCTGTAACTACGACGGAAGGCAGTTCCCTAAGGTAATGAGAGGGGCTCTTGCTCTACTTGCAGTTTATACATGTACTGTATGACACAATATAAGTATGTATGTTACACCCATTGATGGTATGTTAACCTGTTGGTTACTATATTTGCAGGTCATGGGGGGGTTTGACAGAGTGCTGCTTGATGCTCCCTGCTCAGGCACAGGAGTAATCTCCAAAGACCCTGCTGTGAAGACCAGTAAAGTGAGAAAAAAACCTATTATACACTACACAGGCCTTTAGATTTACAGTATGCACTGGCCTTTAATGACAACTTCCTGTTCATGTCTTCCTAATCCTACGTCCTGTCTCTCAGGACGAGTCTGACATCCAGCGGTTGGCCCACCTGCAGAAGGAGCTCATCCTGGCGGCCATCGACTCGGTCAACGCTGAGTCTCCCTCTGGAGGCTATCTGGTGTACTGCACATGCTCTATCATGGTGGGAACACAGTGTCACACTGATGACAAATAAACACATTCTACGTTGTGAGGCTTTACTTAAAGTGAAGCTGATTCACTTTAAAGTGAAATGATTTATTGTATTGTAGCCTTTTTTTTGGTGTATGTACAAAATGTCTTGTGATAGTTAAATGAATTTGGAGTAGAATAGTTACCTCATTGACTTCATCACCAGGTGGAGGAGAACGAGTGGGTAGTGGACTACGCTCTCAAGAAAAGAAACGTCAAACTTGTCCAGACTGGACTGGACTTTGGCAAAGAAGGCTTCACCAGGTGAAGGGGTTATAAGAACACATTATTCACATTCATCCAGATATTTACCCGTACCACCCTAACCATTTCCACATGCAATATGAACAAATATATTTTCTCCATTTAGATTCAAAGAGAGACGATTCCATCCCTCTCTGAAACTCTCACGCCGGTTCTATCCTCATTCCCACAACATGGACGGTTTCTTTGTGGCCAAGCTGAAAAAGTTCTCCAACACGGTCCCAACCACAGCAGTTGACAAAGGTAAAGTAGATGTCATCTTGGATCTAATAAACCACAATGCTTTTTCCAGTGTCATGGAAACACCACTTGTGTTATAATAAACTAACATCCTGTTATTGTCACTATTCCAGACGGAGAAGAGGAAACCAAGCCATCTGAGGCAGTAGAGGTTACAGCTGATTCCTCTGATGAGGACGGGCCATCTAAAGCAGGGTCTAAGAACAAGTCCAAGAAGCAGAAGCCAGTCCCTGGCAAGCCAGCTGTGTCACAGAAGGCCACAGCCAACGGGAAGCCAGCCAAAAGCATCGGCAAGAAAACAACAAACCCAAGCACCTTGAAAAAGAGTGAGAAAACAACCGGGCCGAAAAAGGCAAAGATCGCTAAGATGGATGGTGGGACTGTGAAAGTGGACGGAGAGCTCAAGAAGTCCAACACAGTCAAAACAGAAGGGGAGACGACCAAAGAATTAAAGGAAGGGAGCAGGTTTGAGAAAAAGGGCGATAAACAGAGGAAATCCCCCATGCAGAGCAAGAAGAGAATGGGGAAGAACAAATTCAATAAGTTGAAGAAGCTGCTGAAAAAAGAAGAGGTTGGACAATGAACATGTATAAGATGTTAAGATGATAAGACTAATTATTTTGCAGTTGTCACTTGTCAGAGAGGTCTAATTGTCATGACCGATAAGTAATTTTCACAAGAGTTAGGATAAATATTGCCTCCCTCCGGACTGAAAATCACTGCAGCAGGCCCTCCATCGAGGGCCCTGAGCCCCTGCCCCCTTTGGAGTAGTAGATGTTGTCCCTAACCACACAGATACTAGATCCGATATTTTTCATGGCCCTCGTGGATGATTGGTTTTAGGTTAGGAATATGGTAATCTGGTCCTAGATCTGTGGTTGAGGGCAAAGTTCTAACTTCAACTCTTGTTAAACATTTTAACATTTCACATTTTATTCCTTCCTTGCAATGTTATCTGTTTGGTTTAATTACATTGTCTTTTGATCAAATTGATATGTATTGTAAAGACTAATCCTTGAGACAATAAAATGTCTCCGTTTGCCATATACCCCCATCTTGTGATTTTTTTATATATTACTGCAGTATTGTTGGCTGTGTATGACATAAAATATGTTATTAGATAGTTTTCATTAACAGTACGTTTAATCAATTACATTGTCAGTGCACAGTGCAAATACAATATCCTTATGCATTATCGATTGATATTAAAATACCGGTACAGATTTGATTTCGGATCAAACCAAATAACTCGTCCACGCCGGAAGTTGTGTTGTTTACATTTTCCAAGATGGCGGCGGGAATGTATTTGGAACACTATTTGGACAGTGAGTTAATTTTCTATTATTCAAAAGATTTAAAGATACAAATCTGCTAATGTTTTCGATAGTTTAACTATCAATTTGAATTTATCTGCATATTTAGTCAATGCATTGCAAGAAGGAATGCTTTATTTGGAGAATTAGGCCGCTAGCTAACTTACCTAGCTAAGCCACCCCAACGGTCGTTTCGCCTGCTAGGCAGTAGCCTAGCTAGCTAGAGTATCATCACAAATTGAAGATACATTTGGTTATACCAATAGTTTGTATTAAAGAATATTAATCAGTTAAAGTTAACGATTGTTGATTTCTCATCACAGGCATAGAGAACCTGCCATTTGAACTGCAGAGGAACTTCAATTTGATGAGGGACTTGGATCAACGTACGGAGGGTGAGAAATAACACTAACTACAACTGTTACCGACCAATTCACTACTCTGCAGAGTATGTGTGAACCATGTTTACAATGCATAATAAAGTAGCAGTCATCCCACTCACACACCCAGAAGTTGAGCATTTGAATTGCCCATGATGAATGTATGCAGATGAAATCTGTCTAGCCTCCATAACAACCAGATTACCAGGAATACAGAACATTCATGTCCACGGTTCTCAACAATTTACCATCCAATGATCTGCTAATCTTTCAACATCGTCAGGTCATATAGACCAAAAACTGCACAACAATTCTGTGAGGCGTCTTTACATAGCAGTACTTTATTGGGATTTCTTAGATCCATTCATACCTGTAAAAGCCCTAGATACACATACTTCATTAAGAAAAAAATGTTATGTGGAAGCAAGTGACACAGACACACACCACATAAGGCTGATATTCTCAGACCAGTGGCATCAATAAAAATTGCTTATCCAAACTTCTCACTCAACCCATCTGTCTTTCTCTCAGATCTAAAGGGGCAGATAGACTCCCTGGCAAAGGATTACACATCCAACGCCAGGACCCTCTCGTCTGAACAGAAGCTTACTATTCTGAGGCAGATCCAGCAGTCGTACAGCAAAAGCAAGGAGTTTGGGGATGACAAAGTGCAACTGGCCATGCAGACTTATGAGATGGTCAGTAGTAGTACTTTGGAGCTCTGTGCTTCCTTTGTATTGGAGCCTGTGTGGGTCAGTCAAATGAATCCTAAAGTGCAGTGGTTGTTCCCTAGGTGGACAAGCACATCCGGAGACTGGACACAGACCTGGCCCGCTTTGAGGCCGACCTGAAGGAGAAGCAGATAGAGAGCACAGACTATGATTCCACCTCCAGTAAGGGAAAGAAAAGTACGTATTTAAAGTGGGTGTGTGTACGTGCAGGTCTATTTCTCTTGAATGTTTGCCTTGTAGCATCTTGGCACACTTCAAAATATCAAATCATTGCGAACAATGGTAAATCTATTGTCATTTTGGAGTCACTTTTATTGTTAATAAGAATGTTTCTAAACACTCTACATTAACGTGGATGCTACCATGATTATGGATAGTCCTGAATGAATCGTGACTTAATGGTGAAAGGGTAGCATGTCTTGGCGGTATATTTGTGTGTAACTTTCTCACTAATCATTATTCACAATTCATTCAGGACTATCCATAATCATGGCATCGACCTTAATGTAGAGTGTTTGGAAACATTATATTCTTATTTACAATAAAAGTGACTCCAAAACGACAATGCATTTACCATTAATTTCTATTAGGCCCAAAATTATCAGAAACACAACCAAAACAAACAGCAAATGCATCCAACAACTTTGTACAGTCACAAGCTTGGTGGAATGGTTGCGTGCTATATAGGAATATGGGACGTTTTACTACTTTAATACACAAAGGTGAATTTGTCCCACTGCTTTTGGTCCCCTAAAATGGGGGTGACTATGTACAAAAAGTGTTGTAATTTCTAAACAATTCACCCGATATGGACGTTTTTTTTTTTTAAGTCACTTTCCCAATACATTTGGAGCTCACTGTATATTTAATGCTATGTTTTGATATTTCAGGTGAGTCCAGGGGGCTGAAAGAGAAGAAGGTGGCTAAAACTCGGTCTAAAGTGAAGAGCTCCGATGAAGATGGCAGTCCGAAGAGTGCACAGAAGAAAGTCAAACTTCTCCAGCCGTACGTTTGTTATTGTGCACTCTTATCACTTCCTTCCTTGAAGACAATCTCCTTCATTGGCCTTAATTGTGTGTGTGTGTACTCATCCACCACTCTCTCATTGTCAGGGGGGAGTTCACTGCTCCAGCTGCTAACTTTGGGAACGTGCATCCCTCTGATGTGCTGGACATGCCAGTGGACCCCAATGAGCCCACCTACTGCCTGTGTCACCAGGTGTCCTATGGAGAGATGATTGGCTGTGACAACACAGATGTGAGTTTCCCCAGAAACTTCCCCTGAGTTTCCCCCAGTGTGTGCACTGACCTGACATATATTGTTGTGTTGATCCTGGTTCTTGAAAGCTACAGTGTGTACAGACTTCACCAAACCCCTGTGTTGATCCTGGGTCTTGAAAGCTACAGTGTGTACAGACTTCACCAAACCCCTGTGTTGATCCTGGGTCTTGAAAGCTACAGTGTGTACAGACTTCATCAAACCCCTGTGTTGATTGTTTTTGCAGTGTTCCATTGAGTGGTTCCACTTTGCCTGCGTGGGCCTGACGACGAAACCAAGAGGGAAATGGTGAGGGAATCAGCCAACCGACACAGACTAACTGTACATACTACACTCACTGGCCAGTTTTTTATTAGATACACACATCTAGTACAGGGTCAGTCCCCCCCTTTGGCTTCAGAACAGCCTGAATTCTCTGGTGGCATGGATTCTACAAGTCAGCAATATTCCACAGGGATGTTTGTCCATGCTGACGCGATGGCATCACGCAGTTGCTGCAGATTGGACAGCGGTACGCAGTTGACACCGGGCTGAATGGGTCCATGGACTTACTCTGCTTATAATAAATCCTGACTCTGCCAACAGCATGACGCAACAGGAAACGGGATTTGTTGGACCAGGCGATGTTTTTCCACTCTTCAATCGTCTAGTGTTGGTGATTGCGTGCCCACTGAAGCCGCTCTTCTTGTTTTTAGCTGATAGGAGTGGAACCTAGTGTGGTCGTCTGCTATAATAGCCCATTCGTGACAAGGATCGATAAGTTGTGCATTCCTAGATGCCGTTCTGCACAGCACTGTTGCACTGCGCCGTTATTTGTCTGTTTGCGGGCCCGCCTGTCAGCTTGTACGACTCTTGCCCTTCTCCTCCGACCTCTCATCAACGCTCAGTTTTTGCTCACGGGACTGCTGCTGCCTGGAGGTGTTTTGTTTGTCACGCCGTTCTCGGTAAACTGTAGACACTGTCATGCGTGAAAAGCTCAGGAGGGCAGCCGTTTCTGAGATATTGGATCCGGCGCGCCTAGCAATGACAATCATACCACACTGAAAATCGCTTAGGTCACTCGTTTTGCCAATTTTAACGTTCAATCGAACAGTAACTGAATGCCTGTCTGCCTGTTTTATATAGCAAGCCACGGCCATGTGACTCACTGTCTGTAGGAGCGATCCATTTTTATGAACAGGGTGGTGTACCTAATAAACTGGCCGGTGAGTATGTATCTTTCACAAAGCTGAAATAGTGATGGGATTTTAAGGTTTACAACTGAATATTTCCTTTTTTTCTAACTGCAGGTATTGTCCACGCTGCTCTCAAGACAGAAAGAGAAAGTAAGCCCCTAAGGTAGAGGGGCCAACCGATTGTCGAGTCAGGATACTACGTTAGTAGTGAAGAGAAAGTAACATGACATTTTCTGTCCCCAGGATCGTATTACATTGTTTATCGGTCTTCTAGCATAGAGCAATTGGTGCTTTCTTTTTTTGTTTACTTGATTTAATGTAGTGTGAAGGAGATATGTGGTTACAGATGTATTTAAATATGTTTCAGAGGTTATGAGAGTTGATAGTTATTGAGAGTTACTTTGTGTTTTTTTTTGTTTTCTTTGTTTCTATTTTTTTGTAACTGAACAATAAACACTAAAATGTGACAGTTAGTGTCCATAATATTGTAGTGTGTGTTTGACTACATGTGATTGACTTGCGTGAAGTGGATTGACGTATTGTAATGGATGCAGTGTTGGACCATCGAGAACTGTTGTGCTTTCAAGTTTGTTACATCATTTTTGATTATATTGTGTGTGCTCTAAAAAAAATGCATTTTAGCCTGACAGCGTGAGTGAGGAAAGGTTCATTTAAGACATTAGCGCTTTTATCTGTTTGGTAGTTGATTGAATTACATTTTACATTTTAAATGTGATGGAACTTGTTTAGAGAGAATACATTTCGTAAGGGAAATATCAATGCTGTAGCTGACACCTGGGTACATGTGAGGAAAATTGTATTTTCAGTTTGAATACAGCTACTACCTCAAATTAGTTTTGTCCTCTATCATGTAGATTGGTTCTGAACAGCATAGCTACAATTGCATGAGGTTATCGGATTTACTGTACTTGATATTGCAGTAATAAAGTATCAATAAGATTGTAGCGTCAGTTATCCGCAGACAGATGGCGTAGTTTGTTCACGGAAGAGGGTCAGTGGGAGGAGGGGAGCGATGCTGATGACGTAGTCATTTGGCGCGCTGCTGTTAAAAATCAAAACCCTTCGCCACAAACCGTTTAGAGCAGAACCGTGCTGTTTCAATCTTCAACAGTTTCTAAAGATCCGAAATTATGGCTAAGACTGAGCAGCACTACAACAAGTATTGGTAAGTGTGTTATACTTGGTTAACGTTATTTATGTCTGGACTTTCTTAGTTGTGAAATGTAGCTAGTCAGCAAGTTGATTAAAAACAACGATAAATACTGTAACGTTAGCTGTCTTAACTTTAGCTAGCTACGTTAATTTATGTATATTGTGGCTAACTAGGGTAGCTAACTATCGTTAGCTAGTTTGCGAAGAAATCGAAACAAACAACTAACTTGGTCAAAAGAACTAGCGAACTTAGCTAATACATTAACTAGCGAACACGTTTGTTAGGGTGAGTGGGTCGTTTATAGCTACATGGAATTAACGTAGCTTACTATAATTAACGTTAAAGTTACCTAGAATGTCAACCACTCGGCTAACAAGTTGTTTTTTCGTGTACAGTGATGTCGTCAGACGACTGTGGGTGACCTGGTGAAGACGGGTCATTAACCAATACGTGGTTCAGGATGGCGTCTCCCCTAAACTGCCTTCCCATCTCAACAGTAAATATCCCATAGTTTGTTAGACTTACAATTGTTAGAATATTGTCCTCCTGAAATCTGACCAAGCAACTCAACTCCTTTACTATTCTATATATTTTCCAGGTTTCAAGGCTACACTGAGAAGCCATGGTCCATTGTGCATCCTGGAACACTTCGGCACTGGTTACACTGTGCTGCAGTGAGTAGCTACATTTACCCAAATTATTTTGTTTTTCTTTCTTAAACTTGCCTCAACTATGATGTAATTTCTCAGGTTCTGACCCATGTTGCCCCTATTGTATGTCACTGGCACTGCCATAATGTGGACATGCGTGTGAAAGAGGACACCCGGGAGTTACTCATACAAGGTCAGTGTTTGTGATGGTGTGTGTTGAAATGTCTTTCAATTTATTCACATGATGGCATACCAGTGCCTGCTCGTGCTCACTATTCAGCCGACGCTCTCATCTGTATTTCATTGTTTTCTCTGTTAGTGGTGGGTGGCCTGGCTGTCTCCCTGCCCTCCCTCCTCAACGCCTCACTCACAGAAATCCTGGAGAGTGACTCTTACAGGCAGAGTATCATCACTGCACCCAGTAAGGTAGGTCCTTCTGCACCCAGTCATATTTGAATATGTGGTCTTATAGCATGCTATAGTCAATTAATACATCCACTAATGCCCAGTGATGAGATAATGGCAAGTATGAGCCAATCAGGCTGAGAGTGTGTGCACCTTCCTCCCGATTGGTGGGTAATCTTGGCGGGTAATCTTGGCAGTATGGCGAAGATTGAATGCTCTGCTGTAAGGGCCCACCTATAGTAAACTAGCAGTCCTCCTCATCCTCTGCCCATCCCAGAGACATGGGAGAAGGCAGGATGAAAGCTGCTGAAAGTGTTTGTCTGAGTGTGAGAGTATATGTTTCAGTTGGCAAGGGGACACAACTCTTCGTTGATGGCCTTTGCTATGGCTATGACATCTTCCTTTGGTAATCTGAGGGCATTCAGAAATCTTAGTGACAGCTATGCAGTGGCCTCAACATCAGTAAAGTCACCAACACTCCTGTACTGGTTTGAAGTGAATTGTCCCTCAACATCAAATCCCCATTTGATTGTCATTCTCTCAAGCCCGCAGAAATTATTTGTATGATTTTATTTACAGCAAAAACCAGTTCAGTTTTTGAAGGAAAGGAGAATAGGCGATAATCACTTCCTCTGGGATTACTGAGCGGTCCTCATGTCCTCTGTAATTTTCTCCCCAGGCTCTGCCCCTGAACAGGTACAGTGAAGTGATGGGGTTGGCAGTGGGAAGGCTGATGGACAAATCCATCAATGTGGTCAAGAGTGCCATCCAGCTACTGGCTGCCTTCATCGCACACAACCCCTACAGCTGCAAGGTGCGCGCGCACACGAACAACCACTACTGTGAAGTACATACACACAACACAGTGTCTTACAATTGTTTCTTTCATCTGTAGTTGAGCAGTGCTGATCTGAAGAAACCCCTGGAGATGGAGACGGATAAACTCAGAGCTTAGAGACGGCAGGAAAATGCACCTGGTAAATTATACACACCACCGTTTAGATGTATCTTTTATATAATGCCCAATGATGAGACCAAGGCGAATGCGAGCCAACTGAAAGAGGGTTGGGATCTCTCGTCTCGATTGGCCGGTAATCTTGGCAGTGTAGTGGAGATTGGCTGCTCTGCTGTAAGGGCCGGCCTACAGTGACTTGGCCCCACCCACATGTTTCTCCGTTTAAAAAAAACACGGTAGAGAATAGTGGGAGGGTGCTGACAGTGTGACTGACGTGTGTTTGTCTGTATGTGTGAGGCAGGGAGAACTTCTCCTCAATATTCAGTTGGTCTTGAGCGCTCTTCGTTAATCTGAGGGCTTTGTAACAATAGAAATATAATCTGTTCATTCTGATCTCCTCTGCCTCTTTTGTCCAAACTATATATTTATTATTATAGGGAAATTCCACTCAATTCTTTTTCATTTTTTTTTCTCCCTTAATCCACTGATACAGTCCCAAAATGTTTTGCATGTCAGTAGTCAAGTTTAGAAATGATTGGACCTTCAAGAAGCAGTGTCACCAGCCACATCATCATGATGCAATATTATTTTATTTTTGATTTCCCATTTAACCATATTCCTTTGGTCTCTCCGTCCAGTGGCAGTGATCAAAGCCTCTGAGCTGTGGGCCGCTATGGAGCCTGAGCTGCTCCTCGTGTTCTATTCATTCTATTTCTATCAATTTAATGCTATCTGAAAGTCTAGATCAGATGGATAACTTTTGAAACATTCTGCCCAGGGGACTAGATTTGTAACAAATCAGGATCAACTGTTTATAGAAGTGAGATTCCAAGCTGAACTCTTCAGTCATCACATAACTGATTGTTTGTGTGTCAGGAATGCAGGGCGTCTGTGTGTGCGAGCCCACAGCCGGTTCCTGGAGTCTGAGATGTTCTCATCTCTGACCACTCGTCTCTGACCACTCTCACCCCCGAGACTCTCTTGGACACACTGGCCCTGCTCTTCAAAGGTACTGAACTCTGTCCGTCTGTCAATCACATCATGAAGACTGTGTATTGATTAAGTGTAGGAGATAGAAAGGGAGGGGGGAAAGTTAGCATTCTGAAAATGTTGTGTCATTTAGTGAATGCTCTTATCTAGAACCGACTTACAATAAGTGCACTTTGAAAGAACCGCATAATACAAGTCTAGTAAGTAAACTATTCAGAACTAACCAGGACTCTGCTGAAAGTCGTAATCACTCAATCAAAACACTGTCATATCGATTAAACAAATGATTCAGTACCAAGCTTTCAAAAACAAGTGGTGAAATCAGTGCTAGAATAAGAGTATGATATAACCAATCAAAATGTAATTAAGGGCAATCTATTGCTGTGGGGCTTTCAGCGGTGTAGGAGGTGTAGTTCTAGATGACAGCATTACTGATGGAGTGGGTGATCATGTTTTCTACTGGTGAATCACCCAAACCTAGCTCTAACACCTGAGAACTAACACTGATCCTCATTTTAGACCACTATTTTGTTCAATCATGTGGACTGGAACAAATGTGTACTCACACTGGCAAGAGTTAAGATGTTCACATCTGTTCTCAGGAGAACATTTTTCTAATCTGACACCTCTTCCTCCCCAGGTCCTGACCAGGACTCCTCTGAGGTCAGAGGGGACCTGCCTTCCACACCCCAGAAGGAGGGAGCAGGGGATGGAAGGGGTGGAGGAGAGCGAGCTGAAGAAACCGGAGATGCTGTTGCAGTATCTGAGACACTGAGAGCTTTGCGCTGCAGGTGGAGAGCCATCGCTGTCATCAACACCATTCTCTACTGGAAGACTACCTCGGGTACAAACACAGCTCATCTTACCTACACCCGCATTACCATACCTTTATCACCTACACAGTCAACATCTCACCCCAATGACTCCATGCATGTGTTCTGAGACAATGTAATGTGTGGGGTATTGAGGAATGAATGTGTCTCAGTGGTCCAGGAGGCGGTGCAGTTCTGTGTGACAGTATGCGAGTTCAGTGTGGCGAACTCTCTGACTGGCGTGAGGAAGATGCTGCCTCTGGTCTGGTCTACTGACGCTGCCATTAAAGATGTTGTGGTGCAGGCCTACAGACGCCTCTACCTCAACCCCCAGGGAGACAACACCAGGTACGCTGTCACACCTTCAAACTGTTGCCACAGGCACCTATCAACCCCCTCAGGTCCCTCGATCCCACTACCAATTGCAGATGGTTAAGTTACTTTTGAAATGGTAATGTCTTCCCATGTGAAATTGCAAAGCAGTGCTGGTGACATTAAAATGGTATAGAGAGTAAATGGAGCTGTCTTGTCTGCTGAAACAGTCTTCGTGGGAACCTGCGATCTTCATTCCAGCACCTCGGCAATTTCCCCCAAGAGGTTTCAACTCAGGCTGTGTTTAGACATGCAGCCCAATTCTGATCTTATTTTCACTAATTGGTCTATTGACCGATTGGATCAGCTCTGAAATTGTGAAAAGATTTGTGATTGGTCAAAAGACCAATTAGTGCAAAAATATCTATCAGATTTGGACTGCCTGTGTAAACACAGCCTGTATGACATTTTCTGCTGTGAATTTGTTAATCTTGCTCTCACCAGTACATTGCTGCTGAAAGAGATGCAGACTCAAGATGGAAGTTGAGGTGGGAAATTGTGCGATTGATCTAAGAACAATGTCTTGGAGTGACTTCATCAACCTCCAATGGGCTCTGCTCTGGTGCCTGACTCTCTCCCTCTCAGGGCTAAAGCTCAGACTCTAGTGGACAGTCTGTCTGAACTGATGGTGGATGCCTCTGGGGACAATCCAGTGTCTGGAGGAGATTGTAATAAGAGAAACTCACTATCTTTTATTATCAATCCTGTAATCAGTACTACCCAGTGATTGAGTTAGCCCTTACTCTTTACTGATTACTCTATCCATCCTGCCATCAATAATTAACCCTGTTCTCTCTCGTCTAATCTGTTCCAACACCACCTCTCGTGTCCTCCCAGGTCCTGGAGTTTTTTGGTGGTGGCAGCAGCCTGCAGTCCACGGTGGTGCAGGTTCTGTGGGAGAGGTTCACTGGCAAACGAGAGACCTCCAGCCTGCACAGACGAGCAGCAGTGCTGCTTCTGGGAATGGTTGCACGGTAAGGCCCACACACAAACACAAGTTCTAACTCCACACACCTCCGTCTTTAAGTCCCCTTTGACTTCTTGCCCAATGATGAGACCAAGGCGAATGCGAGCCAATTGAACGAGGGGCTTGGGTTCTCCCTTTTGTCTTGATTGACCGGTAATCTTGGCAGTGTAGCGGAGATTGGCTGCACTGCTGTAAGGGCCGGCCTACAGTGACTTGGCCCCACCCACATTTTTCTCCCGCTGAAGCAACACGTTAGAGAACAGTGGGAGGGTGCTGACAGTGTGACTGTTAATCTGAGGCAGGGAGAAACCCACCTCTCCTCCATATTCGGGAGTCCATGAGCTTTTATTTTGTTAATCTGAGGGCTTCTACACCGGTGTCTCTTTCGGAGGGGTTGGGTTTAAAGCGGAAGTAACATTTCAGTTGGACCTTGTGGGCAATTGACCAATACATT
Organism: Oncorhynchus nerka; assembly: GCF_034236695.1. NCBI lineage: Eukaryota > Metazoa > Chordata > Actinopteri > Salmoniformes > Salmonidae > Oncorhynchus > Oncorhynchus nerka. Next base: position 26,912,690 of record NC_088409.1, read on the forward strand.
GATCTTAATCTTTGTTTAGTATGAGACTCTGATCCAAGTTAAGTTTTGCACTTAACCTCCCGATGACAATGTTCCCTTATTGACGTATGGTAAACGGTTCCTAGGTCTGCACCTATTGGCAACTCTTACCTTTGGCGCTTGGCTTTGTCTCAAGTCTGGCGTTGGTTAATTTGTCCACTAAACCTCATTAAGGCGCCTGCATGCTTCCCAGACGTACCACTTCAGAAGACATGCATATATTATATCTTGTGACGTTGTTTATTTTAGACTAAGTTTTTCTTTACTTTTTCAGTTCGGGGGCACCAAGTCTACACCCTCAAAATGGACAAGCAGTACTATTGATGCTTTTTTTTCTTGTTCAGGTGAATGTCTTTTAAGGGAGTATGCAATCACACACATTTGGCTAGCCGAACTGAAGCATGCTAGCGCCTTTAGTCTCTGAATAGGAGCACAGCAGAGTACACTGACTTATCTGCATTGAGTCGAAGTCACGACCACATGTAAATCTGGGCTCACCGCCAGGGTTTTCAATGAACAAGCGTTGTAAACACACATTCTGTCTCCTTCAAAGCTTGAAAGACAGTCACTGCCGGAGGGGGAGACTGAGACGATCTGCAGTCCACCCACACTGTACTGGACAATACCGTGCCGCCTCTCTTTCCACACAGGCAGCATTCATAACCTGTTTAATCCTCCCCTCACATCCTCTAACCCTCCCTCCCACACACACGTTATCCATCATAAACTGGGACCATGTGTGTGTTCTGCGGAGGGCCGAGCACCGACGAGATGATTGATTAATCTGGAGCCTGGGCATGATGTAAATGACGTAGTTTACTACTTTGTTGTGTGTAGACATGGCAGTGAATTTACATACTGCCAGGAACCTCATTTGTGCACCACACACTAAAGTTGCTGTGTGTAATAGCATGTTTGTATGCACGTTCTTGTAATAGATGTGGCATTTTTAGGTTGCGTGTTCAGGGTGTAGACTAATGTAATTGTGTGTTTCTCTGTGTAGAGCGGAGAGGGAGGTGGTCCTCAGTAACCTGGACACTCTGTGCTCTGGGAGAGAAGTTTACTGAAGACTTCCTACTGGCCAGAGACACTTATCACCATCTGTAACATCACTGACCATGTCAGGGTAAGACCCCACACGTAGATTCCCGGCCTAGACTTTCTAGAGGTCTAGGGCTGTCCCAGACTAAAAAAAAACCTCTTGGTTGACCAAAAACTCACTCCCGTCATCATGAAGTGCTTTGAGAGACTAGTCAAGGACCATATCACCTCCACCCTACCTGACACCCTAGACCCACTCCAATTTGCTTACCGCCCAAATAGGTCCACAGACGATGCAATCTCAACCACACTGCACACTGCCCTAACCCATCTGGACAAGAGGAATACCTATGTGAGAATGCTGTTCATCGACTACAGCTCGGCATTCAACACCATAGTACCCTCCAAGCTCGTCATCAAGCTCGAGACCCTGGGTCTCGACCCCGCCCTGTGCAACTGGGTACTGGACTTCCTGACGGGCCGCCCCCAGGTGGTGAGGGTAGGCAACAACATCTCCTCCCCGCTGATCCTCAACACTGGGGCCCCACAAGGGTGCGTTCTGAGCCCTCTCCTGTACTCCCTGTTCACCCACGACTGCGTGGCCACGCACGCCTCCAACTCAATCATCAAGTTTGCGGACGACACAACAGTGGTAGGCTTGATTACCACCAACAACGACGAGACGGCCTACAGGGAGGAGGTGAGGGCCCTCGGAGTGTGGTGTCAGGAAAATAACCTCACACTCAACGTCAACAAAACTAAGGAGATGATTGTGGACTTCAGGAAACAGCAGAGGGAACACCCCCCTATCCACATCGATGGAACAGTAGTGGAGAGGGTAGCAAGTTTTAAGTTCCTCGGCATACACATCACAGACAAACTGAATTGGTCCACTCACACAGACGGCATCGTGAAGAAGGCGCAGCAGCGCCTCTTCAACCTCAGGAGGCTGAAGAAATTCGGCTTGTCACCAAAAGCACTCACAAACTTCTACAGGTGCACAATCGAGAGCATCCTGGCGGGCTGTATCACCGCCTGGTACGGCAACTGCTCCGCCCTCAACCTTAAAGGCTCTCCAGAGGGTAGTGAGGTCTGCACAACGCATCACCGGGGGCAAACTACCTGCCCTCCAGGACACCTACACCACCCGATGTTACAGGAAGGCCATAAAGATCATCAAGGACATCAACCACCCGAGCCACTGCCTGTTCACCCCGCTATCATCCAGAAGGCGAGGTCAGTACAGGTGCATCAAAGCTGGGACCGAGAGACTGAAAAACAGCTTCTATCTCAAGGCCATCAGACTGTTAAACAGCCACCACTAACATTGAGTGGCTGCTGCCAACACACTGACACTGACTCAACTCCAGACACTTTAATAATGGGAATTGATGGGAAATGATGTAAATATATCACTAGCCACTTTAAACAATGCTACCTTATATAATGTTACTTACCCTACATTATTCATCTCATATGCATACGTATATACTGTACTCTATATCATCGACTGCATCCTTATGTAATACATGTATCACTAGCCACTTTAACTATGCCACTTTGTTTACATACTCATCTCATATGTATATACTGTATCTTGCCTATGCTGTTCTGTACCATCACTCATTCATATATCCTTATGTACATATTCTTTATCCCCTTACACTGTGTATAAGACAGTAGTTTTGGAATTGTTAGTTAATTACTTGTTGGTTATTACTGCATTGTCGGAACTAGAAGCACAAGCATTTCGCTACACTCGCATTAACATCTGCTAACCATGTGTATGTGACAAATAAAATTTGATTTGATTTGGAAGTTGCCTGTTCTTTCGACCAATCAATTGGTTTAATTTTAAAGTAGTGTATTCTAAAAATGTGTGTATCACACCCTATGTGTTTGAATAAAATCAACTATACTGAACAAAAACATAAACATGTAAAATGTTGGTCCTTTTTTCATGAGCTGAAATAAGATCCCCAAAAATGTCCATATGCAAAAAAAGTTGTTTTGAGGAAGCACACAATTGGCATGCTGAATGCAGGAATGTCCACGAGTTGTTTTGAATGTTAATTTATCTACCATAAGCCGCCTCCAACGTTGTTTTAGAGGATTTGGCAGTACATCCAACTTGCCTCACAACTGCAGACCATATGTTATCACGCCAGCCCAGGACCTCCACATCCAGCTTCTTTACCTGTGGGATCGTCTGAGGGGGAGGTGGGATGCTGAGCAATATTTCGGTTTTTAATTGTGAGGAAAAATGTTTTCTGATTGGCTGGGCCTGGTTCCGGAGTGTGTGGACCTATGCCTACCCATCATTGCTGCGCATCTTCCCAGTCCTGTTAGATGAGTGTTTTCTACCTGTTTGGAACCGTATAAACAACGCTAAATTGTAAGTAATACCAGAGTCTATTCTAACACATCTAAAGCTTTAATACAGCATAGCAAAGATTTTAAAAGCATCTTGACATTCTGGTTGTGTGAGGCTTGGTGCTCATGGAGTCTTTAATAGCCTACTGATTCCAACTGGCAACAAAAAGGATTTCTGTGGATGTTGATTTATGATGCCAGGCATGTTTTAAGTTACGCTATGGGTTATATATCTTAATTGGTTTCCTCAAGGGCTGTTTTCTCTTCTCCTTACTCTGCTTTTGCCGCATTGTTCTCAACACCAATATGCTGGTTAACTTCGCTGTTACGCGCATAGCAACATAAAGGGAAAGGTGCCAATTCAACGGCGCACTGGAGATTACGTTTCAGAACCGCGGACAGCGCCTTCTCCCGCTATCCATCGCTTGAGAACGCATTTGTTATAAAATATTGTATTTATGTTGTAAAATGTTGCACCATTTTCTTACAAAATAAATTAAATCAAACTTTATTTGTCACATGCACCGACTACAACAAGTGTAGTCCTTACTGTGAAATGCTTACTTATAGGCCCTTAACCAACAGTGCAGTTCAAGAAGAGTTAAGAAAAATATTTACCAAATAAACTAAAGTTAAAAGAAATATATATTCAAAGTAACACCGTAAGAATAACAATAACGAGGCTATATACAGGGTATACAGGTACCATTACCGAGTCAGTGTGTGGGGGTACAGGTTAGTTGAGGTAATTTGTACATGTAAGTAGGGGTGAAGTGACTATGCATAGATAATAAACGAGTAGTTACAGTGAACAAAAAGGAGGGGGGGTTAATGTAAGTAGTCTGGTGATTTTATTAATTGTTCAGCAGTCTTATAGCTTAGGGGTAGAAGCTGATGAGGAGCCTTTTGGTCCTAGACTTGGTGCTCCGGTACTGCTTGCCGTGCGGTAGCAGAGAGAAGTCTGTAACTTGAGTGACTGGAGTCTGACAATTTCATGGTCTTTCCTCTGACTCTGTCTGGTATAGAGGTCCTGGATGGCAGGAAGTTTGGCTCCAGTAATGTACTGGGCCGTTCGCCCTAACCTCTGTAGCGCCTTAAGGTCAGATGCCGAGCAGTTGCCATACTTGGCGGTGATGCAACCGGTCAGGATGATCTCGACGGTGCAGCTGTAGAACTTTATGAGGATCTGGGGTACCATGTCAAATCTTTTCAGTCTCCTAAGGGGGAGAAGGTTTTGTCGTGCCCTCTTCACGACTGTCTTGGTGTGTGTGTGGACCATGATAGTTTGTTGGTGATGTGGACACCAAGGAACTTGAAGCTCTCAACCCGCTCCGCTACAGCCCCGTTGATGTTAATGGGGGCCTGTTCGGGACGCTCCGCTACAGCCCCGTTGATGTTAATGGGGGCCTGTTCGGGACGCTCCGCTACAGCCCCGTTGATGTTAATGGGGGCCTGTTCGGGACGCTCCGCTACAGCCCCGTTGATGTTAATGGGGGCCTGTTGGGACGCAGCCCCGCTACAGCCCCGTTGATGTTAATGGGGGCCTGTTGGGACGCTCCGCTACAGCCCCGTTGATGTTAATGGGGCCTGTCTGGGACGCTCCGCTACAGCCCCGTTGATGTTAATGGGGCCTGTTGGGACGCTCCGCTACAGCCCCGTTGATGTTAATGGGGGCCTGTCTGGGACGCTCCGCTACACAGCCCCGTTGATGTTAATGGGGGCCTGTTGGGACGCTCCGCTACAGCCCCGTTGATGTTAATGGGGGCCTGTTCGGGACACTCCGCTACAGCCCCGTTGATGTTAATGGGGGCCTGTTCGGGACGCTCCGCTACAGCCCCGTTGATGTTAATGGGGGCCTGTCTGGGACGCCCGCTACAGCCCCGTTGATGTTAATGGGGCCTGTTCGGGGACGCTCCGCTACAGCCCCGTTGATGTTAATGGGGGCCTGTTCGGGACGCTCCGCTACAGCCCCGTTGATGTTAATGGGGGCCTGTTTGGGACGCTCCGCTACAGCCCCGTTGATGTTAATGGGGGCCTGTTCGGGACGCTCCGCTACAGCCCCGTTGATGTTAATGGGGGCCTGTTCGGGACGCTCCGCTACAGCCCCGTTGATGTTAATGGGGGCCTGTTCGGGACACTCCGCTACAGCCCCGTTGATGTTAATGGGGGCCTGTTCGGGACGCTTTTTCCAGTAGTCCACAATCAGCTCCTTTGTCTAACCATTTACAATTTCTGTAGCTCATGTCTTAGTGATGTACTGTGCCTTCCCTGTGGCATCTGCAATGGATTAGTCCACTGAGACTGGTGGGAATCAGACGGGTGTCTTGTGCATCATGAAAAATAAAGATATTTGCAACTGCTCGACTAAAGAAATATCTGTTGACCAACAGCCTAGACGAAACAATCTACCAGGTGACTATAGATGTTTGAATGTTTAAAGTGTGTAAAGTGATTGATTTGTCCCCCCCCAGCAATCCAAAGGAGCTGCCTCAGGATAACCAGCTCTTTACCTGCCTCACAGGCCATCGCTGAAGGTGTGTGTACACACACACCATCTCTTGAGTGGGAGAATGTAGTGTCTTTGCTCCTGACTGTGTGTCTAGTCCCGCCCCAGGTGTGGTGATGGCGGACCCTCATTGGCAGAGCTTCATGGAGCAGGCTTGTCCGTCTGCTGTACTTACTGTCCGAGTCCCCAGACTAGCTCTGCTCCCGCCGCCTCCAGCGCTGCTCTCGCCTGCTATTGGACCAGATCGCAGAGGGCGGGGAGATATTAGCAAACAAGGATGTCAGCTTTCCTGGTGCATCTCAGGACCCTGAGGAGCAGGGAGAACAAGGTGAGACAGAGTGATTATTTATTTAGAAAGTTGGTGCACTGTGGTAAAACAACTTCTCAAAGTAAGTATGAATAGTTCATTCTCCAGTTGTCTGGTGCTCTTTTACTCTGCCTAGTTGTTGAAACGCTGCCAGTGTTGTAGTGTATGATGATGACCCAGTATTTTGTATAGGTACTTTATGATCAGTACGGTGTTCTAGTGATGTGTCCATCTAGTCCCTGTGGTGAGTTGTGTCCTTGGCCCAGCTGCTGTCTCTGTGGCTGCGTGGCGTTCTGGCAGGTGTCCCACCTGGAGCGCAGCGTCAGCTCTGAGCTGCGGGAGATGAGAGACAG